>NC_085028.1:2234856-2244856 GCF_963692335.1 Osmerus eperlanus
CGCTCGCTCCTCTCTCTCCCCTCCTATCCACACCCTACTCTTTGTCAGACAAGCACGGCAGCATATTCATTCTCACACCTCCATGACACCAGATGCTATGATTAGGATAGTTCAATCTAGACAATTGGAGATCAGTACGCAGCACCTTCAAAACACCCAATGGGCTGACACATTGACAGATAGATAGACTGCATCTCTCTCTCACACAAACACATATATAAACACACAACATGTCCATAGTACACTTCCAAACCCTAGCATATACTGCCATTTCAGCACTCTGAGTAGCTCTTGGAAATGTTGTCTCTTTCAGCAAACTTTGGAGTATATTCCCAAAAGTGGAGAGTGAAAAGAAGAAAAAAAACATGACGCACGCACGCACGCACACACACACACACACACATAAACACACAGTGCCCATTTCTTCCCCGGCCCATTCACCACCTGCTCTCTTCTCAACACCCTCAGCTGTGTTAATTGGACAATTACAGCCTCTTCAGGAACACAAGAAAGACAGAATCCCCTCTTTTCTCCGAGAACCACCTCCTCAACGATTCTCAATTCCTGCGTGCTGCCACATCTTCCTAAACTTGTTTTCTCCTCTCTTCCTCTCTGTTTCTCTCTCTCTCTTTCTGTCTCTTTCTCTCACCCACCATCAGTGTTTCTGATCTTATCTAATTTAGGCTTTTAGAAGCCCAAGAACAAACAAACAGATAAACAATGAGGCCTGAGAGTGGAGAAACACTTCCGTTTTTTACAGTCGCTAGGACACATTTCTCAATGTGTCCTAGCGATTGTAATACTAAGTCACGTTTTCAAAACTCTTCACACAGTGAGCACAACAGAAGTATATGTGGGATAAACTGTGGATCATTTATCATTGTTTTGGAACAAAATTCATTCAATGACTACATCTTTCAAATTACATTCATTCTTTTCTCACTTCGACACAACAACTGCCAAAACTCTATGTACCTACAGGCCAATTTGCATGTTTTCAAAACTGTTAAACTTCAGTTCAAAAGAATAATACAATTCCAAATTAAATAAGACAAATTTGCTACATATCTACAGTAATATTGTAATGAAATATATTTCCAATCAAAAAATTAAGTGCTATAAAATGATCTCTACGGCAGGGTTGTGCTAGGTGAGGAAATGGATGCAGAGAGAAGAAATCAGCCAACATTTGTATGGGACAATGTGACATTTCACCACTCCCGTGCAGTCACCGAGTGGTTTGCAGCCCATCTCAGAATGGTTTCACTTTTCTTCCCACCTTACTCTCCATTCCTCAACCCCATAGAATAATTATTTTCCTCATGCATGTGGAAGGTTTACTGTATGACCACCATCCACATGATCAAATGTCCCTCCTGGACGCAATGAATGCTGGATGCCTGGACATTTCCAGGGATGGATCAGGCATGCCAGAAGATTCTTTCCTAGGTGTATTGCCCTAGATGACATAAGATGTGATGTGGATGAGAACCTATTGGCCAAATGCAGAAGATTACAGTAGTATTCCTATTGTATCTCTATCAGTGGATGGTGTGTATTCAAATTCTTGTATTCTGGAATTAGTGAAAAAAAAATTATATATACAACATATTGAAGCATACTGCATCATGTCTGATTCATTCCAGTAACATATATTGCAGTGAATTCTAAACAGTAGAGAGGTGTCCTTGTTTTACATAAGAAAACATTGTATAGTGCTACCTGTTGTTAGTGATTTTTAGGTCTTTGTTTTGTGGGTGACAAAGTATGTTTGTTGGCTGTCAACCTTTGCTAGTGTTATGGAAGAATTAGTTGATTTGAGACATGTATGATGTATTTTGGTAGTTTTAGTACATTTTGAATGTGAAATTAACTGCTGTGTCGAGCTGAAAGTTGGTTAGGAGAACTGTGTGAAGAGTTTTGAAAAAGTGACCTAAGTATTGAGAAATGTGTCCTAGCGACTGTAAAAAAAACTCTAACAGACATATTACCTAACACTAAAAAGTGAACATGTCTGCCAATACCACACTCTGTTTGTTTGTTCCAGTACAGACTCAGAAAGCAATCGGGTGCTCACACAATGAGTAACTAATCAATCCGTTTATCCATCTCATACTCTTCCTCTGAGATCATCCAAAGCTTGAGTTAGATATTCGAGATAAAAAACGAATAGACTGATGTTCAATAAAAATAAACCATCAGAGATGTAGCTAAACAGATGAGGTTCAACCTATGGTACCATTCACCCAACTATGAGCAGACAAACACAAAGAGTAACAACAACTTATGTTGAGCTTCATAAGATTCAAAATGAAGGTTTGCAATCTATGTGGCGAGATTGCAAACAATGGAGCATGGGTTTATCTATTGAAGCACTGAACTCAGATCCAAGAGTATTTACATCCCAGGGGTGAAAGATGAGACAGGAAGAAAACACACTGGCCCTGGACCTGCTAGCTGGGGAGGGATGGAGCACTGGACCTGGACCTGCTAGCTGGGGAGGGATGGAGCACTGGACCTGGACCTGCTAGCTGGGGAGGGATGGAGCACTGGCCCTGGACCTGCTAGCTGGGGAGGGATGGAGCACTGGACCTGGACCTGCTAGCTGGGGAGGGATGGAGCACTGGACCTGGACCTGCTAGCTGGGGAGGGATGGAGCACTGGCCCTGGACCTGCTAGCTGGGGAAGGATGGAGCACTGGACCTGGACCTGCTAGCTGGGGAGGGATGGAGCACTGGCCCTGGACCTGCTAGCTGGGGAAGGATGGAGCACTGGCCCTGGACCTGCTAGCTGGGGAAGGATGGAGCACTGGACCTGCTAGCTGGGGAGGGATGGAGCACTGGACCTGCTAGCTGGGGAGGGATGGAGGATGGCTTCAACCTTCACCAAAAGCTTCAGCCTTCAAATGTCCACATGTGTTTGCTTTATGTAAAGTTATCTTTCCAAAAAAAAAGATGAAAAAAGATAGATGTTTGTTCTATGTCATTCAATATAAGTTCAACAACAAACAAATTCAAAAAGAGACTATGTATTGTATGTACCCAGCACAGACAGCATAGAAGAGAAACACACACCTGGCTTCTCCTTACAGTTTCTGTATATCTGTATCGGGCTACCATATTCCATTCAGCACAAAATAACCTGGACATGGCAGTATGAGACATCAGGGTTTATTAGAACAGATTCAACACTCATTTGGGGTGGAAGTTTGAAGGGAGGGTCAATCAAACCCAGGACATTTAGGAAAATATCGGAGCGTGTTCCCTTAACCAAGTAGAAATATTGAGCATTGAAAAGTCGTTTTTTTGCATTTAAAATAGAAGAATGCATGTTCGCTTTTAATTAAACTGAGTGCATGCACAAAACTGCTGAGTATAGTGTAACTGTCTTGGTTGTGAAAAATTGTGTTTTTTGCATGTGTGTACATGTGCATGTGTTAAAAGGCTTAAGAGGAGGGAGGGAGCTTGTTTGTGTGTGTGTGTGTGTGTGTGTGTGTGTGTGTGTGTGTGTGTGTGTGTGTGTGTGTGTGTGTGTGTGTGTGTGTGTGGGTTGATTCGCATGTGTGTGTGTTTGTGCGCGTGTATTCGATGTATGTGTGTGTGTGTGTGTCTGTGTGTGTGTGAAATAAAGAGTCCATTGACCTCCAGTGGGTGAATGCTACAGTATTGACAATGTCCTCTCTCTGAGGAGGTGATCCACACTCACACTGGTGACTGATGATTGTCCAACAAGAAGGAAGAACAGCCATGGTACAAACACACAGTATGATGTGTTATGATCGTAGTGGAACAATGACTAGGTGATTCCTTTAAGAACTTATCCCCAAAGACCATACATTAACATCGACCAAGAAGAGCCTTCGATTTTATCATCTTCTATATATATATAAAAAAGATATATACCTGTCTTGATGCATAACACTTCGTATATATTTAATCGCCCTGTAACCAATGACAAATAAGGTATCATATCTCTTTAATTTAAGTTTTTTTATTTTATTTGTAATGTTTGTCTGGTTTTCTCTCTATTGCACAAAACCCATAAAAAACCCATTTGCGGTATTTTCCCATAGCCAGTAAGAACTATAAAAGCGTTGATATCGCGCATTAGTATCGAACCACGTTTAATTTATAGATTTTCAATTGGTTCCCTCATAATTAATCTCACACATTTACGATATTGTCAAGTAAAGTGAGTGCCTTCTTTTTGCCCTCATGTGGACAGAATATGCATTACCCCTTTGCAGAGCATAGTGGGTAAGGAGTGCGGGGAAAAAAACTCGCACTTCATTTCTAATTAATTAACTATTTTAGATACAATTTACACGGAATCCGAATGCACATTGTTAGCTAATATTACGGCGAGGTGGCTCATTCATTTACGTGTTCGCTTGACGCTCTCTCTTGTGTCACTGTCCCCCAATCCACGCAACTATCCCTTGGTCTAGCCTTTACCAGAAGTACCAAACATTTTCCGTCCATAGCCTAAAGTCAACGAGCAGCGGTTCATTTCTTATTCGAAACCCGAACAGCTTGTGTTCCTCAAGCTTCTGAAGACCAATGTATCATTATGCAATGCACAACAACGGCGAAAGGCAGTACCCTATAAGGAGCCTACGACCACCACAGTGCTCAGCACAAACCTGTCCGCGGTGGCACCCTTTTCTGTTGGATTGAAGAGTTTTATTAAGAAGGCTATACCAGACGGATAATCACTATACATTGATTTAACATTACCTTTACAATTAAAATTTTCACTGAAATTACAGAATAAATATATATGCACATTTTTCTTCAAATCTTTGTGAGAGAGAAAACATTAAAAGTGCCTCCTACAAAGCCGCGTTAGTGGTGATGATGGTAATCCAGAAGCGATGCGTCTTAAGAAAGTGCGTGGGGATCCCAGAAAACCTTGAGCGTCATCATACAGGAATATTCACAAATGTCTAGCATCCACGGGTGGGCACGTCCATGAGAAGCACCCGATATCGATAGTAGTCCTCTTTGATAATAATCATATTAATAATATATAAAATTAAATAGAACACTGAACTGTAAATGCGTTGCAGTATCTCTATTAATACGTGACTGATAGTTCGGAGCCAATCCCTCGCTCCTGCAGTGGGGCGAGTGCATGCAGCAAACTGCAATTCATTTTGTTTTTTAAATGTATTTATTTATTGTTAATCGTTATTCATTTCCTACAAACCTCGTGTGCACGGCCTCCGGGTATTTGTACATCCACGTGAAATATATGGGAGACACGGCCACGGAGACGTCCCGCTCCTCTGAGCCGCGCATTTGGTAACTCCACCGTCAGAGCGCGCTACATCAGGCTCGTTTTGATGGAATTTAATTTCGGATGTTTAGATTTCCCGGTGCCTCTTCCTCCTTGCATTCTTTCTTTCATTCTTTCTCCTGGGCATATAGACCTATCTGTTTCGTAGAAAAATAACGGTTATTAACGTTGCTGGCTACTCTGAAAAAGGCACTTCATTGAAACATCTGAGAATGCCCTCTCCTCCAAAGCGATTTTGGGGGGAAAGAACTTGTAATACAATATTTCATTTTATAACATGCTGATTTTTTAGGTACATTTTTGTATTTTTCGTTCAGTGGTTTTGTTTTGGGGTATGGTAAAAAAGTGAATATGTTTTTGTGTTTCGTAGGCCTATTGTATTATATTTTTACGTGTGGGGGAGATGTTAGAATCGATATGATTTCTCCAGGACTTCGAGGTAATCCGGCTTGGTTTGGAGTTTGGCCCGTAACTCGAGGTAATCGCTTTGGGAGGGGTCTGGGTAACCTTTCCCCGCTGTGAAGAGCAACGTCTCCTTCAGCCTCGCGTCCTGCTGCAAGTCTGGATACTGCATACCGGGAGGGTGTGCGTGCGCTACGTGCATGTCCTTTAGTTTGGGTACCGTCCCATACAGACAGTCTACGAACCCGACGGTCGGTGTGGGTCTCTGGCTGTCTATGACAGTTGGGCAGAGCCCGCCGTTCTCGTGAAACCCAGATAGATCCGCGGTAGCGTGATTCACCGTCACGATGGTGTTGAGCTGAGAGTTGGACACAGCCAGGGTCCACTCTCTCTCTTTCTCGAGCAGGGTTCTATAGTTACTGTTGTTCTCCTTCGTTTCAGAAAACTGCCCCCCCTCCTCCTCCGCTATCTCCCCTTCTCTGGGCTTATAAATGGGGTTGTTACACATCTGAGTGACTGGATGGGGGATGTAGTCATAGACATGACCGTGCGCGTGGCCAGTGTGAGAGTGTGTGTGTACACCTGACGGCTTTTCCGGCGTACTGGCACCGTCCCCGGTGGTCTGCCTGAGCGGGTCCTCGAATATCCGACACTGCATCTGGATGCCCGTGAGGTCCACTTCAGAGCGCTTCCGGAAGGGGAGTTTCTTCCTCCGCCTAAGGACGAAGGCAAACAGGCCCGCTGCCACGAACACAGCTGAGATGAAGAGGATGAGGAGGCTGAGGATGAGAACAGAGAGCGGCACGGCCCCCCTCCCCCTGGCCTCTCCCAGGCCCAGGCTCCCTGTGGTCAGGTCCCCCCCGCTAGGGAGCAGGGCAGGGGAGGGGCCGGACTGGTACTTCAGCTCGGGGCAGATGACCTCGGGGTCCAGCGAACGCAGGTCTTTGCCGAAGGCGAACTCTGGGGTCTTGCAGATGACGTCACCCACCACAATGACAGAGGACAGCTTCTCCATCCAGTTTTTGAGGGGGATGATTTCACATGAGCAGTCCCAGGGGTTCTGGTGAAGGTCTATCTGGACGATGGAGTCCAAGTGTTCGAGGACGCCGCGCACTGGCAAAGACAGGAAGTAGTTGTTGCGCAAGTTCAGGCGGGCCAGGCTCGTGCCAGCAAAGGTGTCAGTGGGGAGGGAGCGGAGGAGGTTGTCATTGAGGAACACCAGCTGCAGGCTTGGCATGAGAGAGAAGGAGGCTGGCTGAATTTCACGTATGACGTTGTACTCAAAATAAAGATAGCTCAAAGTCTGCAGACCTCTGAACATGCCTGGAGTCAGCCTCGCTATGTCGTTGCCGTTGAGATATAAACTCTTCAGATTGGGCAGGTTGATAAACGCACCCTCCTGGACGTAGGATATCCGGTTGTTCCCAAGGTGTAGTAAATCCAAACTGGAGAAGTTCCAAAAATCCGATCGGTAGATTTTCTGAATGAGGTTCCCGCTCAGGTATAGTTTCTTAGCGTTGAGGGGCCTTGGCAGGAGTTCGGAGATGTTGTGGAACGCCTTCTCCTTACAGTTCACCGTCAGCCCCAGATCGTTGATGTGCAGGTTGCAGGTACATCCAGCGGGGCAGACGATGGGGATGGGGGGTCGGGTCTGGTAGCCAGCCACGGGGGGCTGGTTGAGGCCTGGGTAGATGGGCCGTGGGGTAGGGGGGTTCTTGGTGGGTCTGGGACGCTTGGTGGGCTTGACGTGTCTCTCTTTGTACTCCACGGACGAGGCGGTGTTGTGGAAGGAGGAGAGCATGGACGAGGGCTTGGTGGGCCAGGTGTTCTCATTGTTGAACGGCACCCTGGGGATCCCCAGCTTGGCTTCGATCTCGGCGTCAGAGAGCAGCGGGCAGAGCTCACTCCTTTTAATCTCCCGCAGGTCTTTCCCATGGAAGTGGAAGGGATACTCGCACGTGATCTCGCCCACCAGTGCCGTGTACGGGATCCTCTCCAGCCAGGTTTTCAGCTGCACTATCTCACACGCACAGTTCCAGGGGTTCTCCTCAAGCTGTATCTCCATCAGGCTCCGCCCCACGTACTCCAGCGTGCCCTTATAAGGTAACGTCTTTAACCGGTTGCCCCTCAGGTCCAGATGAGTCAGCGACACCGACCTAAACAGGTAGCTGGGCAGCACCGGTATCAGATTGTCATTTAGAATAAGCACTCTGAGCTTGTGGAGGTGCCGGAAAGCTCCGCTTTCGATGCGTTTGATCACGTTGTAGTCCGCCTGCAGATATTCCAAGCTCTCCAGTCCCAGAAACGTGTCGTTTCGGAACACCTCAAGCTTGTTCTCATGCAGGAAAAGCCGTTTGAGAATTCCCAATCCATTAAAAGCCCCCGCGTGGATGTCTTGCAAGGCATTGTTTCCCAGGTTGAGGGACAGGGCATTGTTGAGATGCAGGAAACTGTTGAAGTAAAGCTTCCGCATTGAATTCCTCTGCAGGTTGAGTTTGAAGGGCCGGGTCCATATCTGGGAGATCTGGCTGACGTTTGTAAATCCTTTGCTGTCGCAGTGGACGTGGAAGACGCCCTCCTTGACCTCACAGTAGCAGGGCTCAAAGCAGGGCTCGTCGATCTCCTCCGAGTCCTCCAGCAGAGGGATTGGGGTGGTCCATCCCAGGGCTATGGTGCTCAGCAAGGTAACCCACAGCATCCTCGCTGACACCCGGGATGAAGTTATGGCTCTTCACGGCCACTTCACAGCACTGCAACGGGAGAGGAGGGGGGGGGGGTGCAGTGGGGTGGGGGAGGGTGGATGGGGAGTGAGAGGGGGAGAGAGATGAAGCAAAAGAGAAAGAGAGAAGGAGAGAGGGAGAGTTGCAAACAGTGTCGCACACACATACACAATCGTGAATAGCAGGCAGGATAGAGAAATGGAGAAGTAGAAGGAGGGAGAGGGAGGTGAAGAAGAGAGAGAGGAGGGAGCATTAGTTGCTGTCTCAACCTGGGGCAAAGGGAATTCATGTTTTGACATTGAAGGTTTCAATGTTGCATACTCATAGTGATAGTTCCATGTGTACACCGATGTTACAACATATTTAACAATGCTAACAAATCTAAACTCTAAATGGACCCTTAATGTCTCTGTAGACGGCAACCACCATCCATTACCGGTGATGTGCCGGTAAGGTCGTAATGAATCGGGCTCGGATATGCTTATTGCAATTCATAAATGAATGCAACAGCGAGTGGATGGTAAGGGTGGCTAGGAGAGGAGCTCTCTGTATGCATTACATAACGGTTTACCAACCTCCATAAATGAAAATCAGAGACCGGTAGTTAGGCTTAGAGTTCGATGTGAAAATGAATGACAGTGCAGATTCATCATTCCCCTTTTGCGAGTCATACCATCGTTAACAGTGACAACGGACGGAGTCAGATCTGTCTAGGGGCTCGAGGCACGGGCTCCTGAGGACGAGAGGACATTTTGGAGAGGACGTCCCGAGCGCGTTAGGATCGAATCCCCTGGTTTCCATCTATATATGTTTCATACGTTTCATATGATTGGCAGTGGGAATATTCTAGTCTGTTACCAAAATAAACAAAAAGCATGAACCGTTCAGAGAATCCGTGAAAATAGGATGATAATGTTTCAGGCGGCAATAAACGTTTTCGCTGATTGGGGTAGAATAAGTTTATGTTCATTTACAAATACTGAAGCTTTTTAAAACAATGAAATTGAACCCCCAAGTAACAGATTGGTGGCTGATATGGATGAAAGCAATACCGGAAAAAAGAAACACGGTCTGCGAGCGTTGCTTCTCCCAAGCGTTCATCGTGACTATAGTGCGGGTCTGATCTAAACTGATGGAGTGCCACTCGTTCTCACTGCTTTTTTTGGATGCTAAAATAATCCCATCGAATGAAAAGTAGTAGTCATGTTAGCAATGACTCACGAAACGATTTCTTTCACGATCACAGGGTTGAGAATAGAAAGTGTCTGCGCGCACAAGCGCACCGACACACACACTGTGCAATGAATGGCGCACATTGTATGTTTTGTTTCTTGCCTTGGCTCCACTGCTTGGCTTCATACAAACACACACAGAGACACACACAAACACACAAACATAGGCTGCACACACACATTTACTGGCTATACACAGAGCTCTGTCGCTGTCCCTGCGAAAGGTTTGCTGAATATCCAAACGCGCGAAAGACACACAGGCGCTCTCGGTCGCTGTCCATCGATTTGGTGGTGCTGAATAAAAAGATTCCCAGACGCACGGCAAACAGCAACGGGGAGAAGCTGGAA
>NC_085028.1:2249856-2311526 GCF_963692335.1 Osmerus eperlanus
CCTCCCAATGGGCATTCCCCATTGACAAGCGTTAACTTCCTTGAAGGTTTACTCTGTTGAAGTTTAAAACTATTGGATCTGCCCAAAACCACTCTGGATCTGCCATAACCAATCGCTAACGTTTGCTTGAGCCAACTCCTTCACCACTAACGGAGCTAGCTGGAAAATCAAACTTTTCCCGAACCCCGTGGGGAGGAGGGCCACAACATCATGGCCACCAACAAAACTCGCAAAGATTGTTCTTGCTCCGGCTTTAACTTCAGGATATTCAGCAGCGTTGCCACAACGGACCGAATTGCTTTGCTCACGTCTTTCTCCGCCGCCATTACTCAACTACAACTCAAAGTAGCGCACGACAGCAACATCATCGTTCTCAGCCGCTCCCTCTGTTCGCTGATTGGACAGGTAAAAATTGGCCTGAGAAAAATGGCGAATATACCGCAAACCCAGACTGACTTACTGAAGGAAAATGAAAATTGAGCGGAAGTACGTAGGAGGGTGGAGTCAGGCTAGTTAATATTGGCCAAACAACCAAAACTAATACCCTATGGTTTGAAGGAAGATGGGAAACTGAACAGTGTATTAACATTAACCAAATAATGGCAATACCAATGGAATTACAGTTATTTGACTCTATGGGTTAAATCAGAGCAAGAATGGTCAAAGTAAGGTTAAATAAAATAAACATTTAATAACATTGCAAATGAATTAAATCAATCACAAGCCAAACATGTTACAGGTTAACTCTTACCTACTCTACCATTATTATTGTAAACCAGAGATAGAAAGCAAGAGGTGAGGAAGGAGGAGTAGGACAAGCCAGAGCTGAGGAGAAGGTCTCAGGAGATCAAGTATCCACAGAACAATGCTTCATTCAATTCCTTTCATACCTAAGAACAACCAATCACACCACAATCTTGACCCTTACTTGTCAGCATATGACTAGCAATGCTACAGTAAGTTACACAATGATGTGTGAGCCATCAAGTTGAGACTCCATCCAGTAACTCCAGATTTTAGCATATGAGAGGTGGGGCAGGTTGACACCCAGCCTTACAAGATCAGCCTTTATTCTTCTGCCCTAAGTACACCATACTCTTGGTCAGTTTTTGGCACTTGCTTCATGAGATGCAGTTTGTACAACTCCTTTACTTGTAACTGGGAATACATGAGATAACATTAAATTCCACAGTTCCACATGCAGAATTGACCTGCCATTAAATGAACATGTCACTGTGTACAACAACCATACTCTGTTCAACAGGATCACAATGTGCAAATCGTTTTCCATTCATTATTCTCATCATTTCAGTGTAACTGAGAATCCCACACAAGCCTAGTAGGCGACATGGGGAGAGAACTACCATACATAGGCTTCTCTGCATCCATCTCTGCGGCAGCAGTCAACATCTCTTCATCATCTTAATCATCATCATCATCATCCTGTGAAAAACATTCTGTTGGGGGTTACTGCTACTACAAGTTGAAATAGGCACCAACTGATATTTACTTTGTATCATGTCAAATATGATTAAAACCAAGGTGACGTATAGGCTACAATCACAAGCTTATATACCTAAGCAAAATATGCCTTACCTGTTCGTAGTATGTTTTATATTTCATATAGCATTTAACATGCTATTTTATTGAGTCCACCACTATTTCACCAGTAATATTAACGGACAGTGTGGTTAAATGTTCAATGTATGGACTGGCTACTGCATTCAAATGTATGCATTGACTCGGCCAGCAATTGTCTCTCACGCCATACGCTGCTACAGCCGTGTTACTTTTTTGCGGAATATGTGCTCAGATTCACCATAAACACGTATTACGTAACACTTCTATCTGAAGTGTGGTGAAGTAGGAAAACGTTTTTGGCGCTGGGTGCCATGGTGAATCCTAGTATCGGAGTTCCATTGGCTTTTAATATTTCTCATGCCCGCACTTAACTCAGAGTGGTCGTACTGTTGAAGTTGATTTAACTCATTCATATCAGCTTTTCTGGAACCGAAACGTTGGGGTTTCCCATTTTAGAGTAAATCGACTCAGAATTCAGGGTTAGGTTCACAGTTTGTTGAACCTGCTTCCTGGAGTACCCCCCAGAATGGGAATTTTGCAGGGAGAATACATGTAAACAATAGCATAAGTAACTGTGAAAGCAACCCTATTTATGTATATGCATGACTTCACAGGTAGGTCTCACCCACACACACACTTTGTTACTAGCTTTTTGATGGCCCTCTTTTACTTTACAACCATTAGACATAACTTGTGTAGGTGTTGTTTGTGTGTCTTATAGTGTGTAGAGATTCTGTGGTGTATGAGTGTTTTTGTGTTTGTATGAGTCTGTGTGTGTGTGTTTATCTAGTATCAGTCACGCAGGGTGAGTCGTGAGCTCGTGGCCAGATGGTGTCCCTAACAAAAGTCTCATGTGGTGACACACACACACACACACACAGTACACACACACACACCCACACACTAACACACACACAAACAAAGAGCTGAAATTAAAGACCTCCCAGCCGATCCGACAACTTTCTACGCTACATCCCCACTTTAGCCCAAAACTGTCGAAGCAAAAATACCCACTGCTCATTTATGGGACCTACTTCTCCTACTGATGTCCCTGGAGGGAACATAGGATCAAGAGGCAGAGGGGGATGGGGAAAGAAAGAGAGAGAGAGAGGAGGAGGGAGGGAAAGATAGAGAGAGGAGAGAAACAGATAGTAAAAGAGAGAGAGAGAGAGATGGTTTTCAGCAGCCCAGTGAAACTCATGTTTTGTGTACGTGTGTCTATAAGGAACCTTGTGAAAGAGAGAGACAGGCAGACTGAGTGAGTGAGAGAGAGAGAGAGAGAGAGAGAGAGAGAGAGAGAGAGAGAGAGAGAGAGAGAGAGAGAGAGAGAGAGAGAGAGAGAGAGAGAGAGAGAGGGAGGGAGGTAGAGACAATGGAAGAGGTAACGGGAAAGAGAGGATGAGTATCGGGTGGAGAAGGGGGGGAGGAGGGAAGGAGTGAAAGTACAGTAGGAGACAGAGAGAGGACTAATGGGCTGAAATTTAGCCCTGTAAGCAGAAATGTTTCCACCCTCATCACCCCGCAAGCGCTCGCTCAGCTTTAGTCTCCGAGACAGGAACTGAGGAGCCAGGGAGAGGAGGAGAGGAAAAGGGAGGAGGTGAGTACATGAGACAGTGTTTTACTCCTCTTTATTTCTTCAATTCCGTTCTTTCGGAAGAGTTTTACAGTTGAGTCGCAATGGCACATTTAATCCAGGGTTTGCACATTAAGCTCCATATGAAAAGAGATTAGAGAAACCAGATGTTTCACAACTTGCATGTTCTCGTCACGTGTGTATGTCTGAGTACTTTGCTGCGTCCTGTTAACTTACAGTAATGTACAAGTTGCACACCTTGCACTTTGCATGTTCTCCAGAGACTCTGCTGTGTGTGCAGTGGTGTCTGCATTTTCCCTTCTACCTTCCAGAGGAAGCAACCAAAACACACCATAGAAGAGGTCTCCCCAGCTATTCTATTTATGGAAAGAGCTTATAGTGCAGTGCATTGTGGGAAGGAGGAAACTGTGTTCCTAGTATGGAGATTCCCGACACAGCCAGAGATTGACAGACAAGTCACACAGGGACAGGGGGATGAAGAGATAGAGAGAGTGAAAGAGAGGGGGAGATAAACTGGGTTAACTTATTGACCTCTATTTGAGAAGATTAGTCTGTCTGGCTTTGTCAGTTACTTTTTAGAGTGTGTGTGTGTGTGTGAGCATGCCTGTGTGTGTCGCAGATGTAGAGACAGTGAGTTGTCTGATTATGGTAATCATTGTAATTATGCTGTTGAGCCGTACACAGTGACAGGAGACTGTTTTTGACTGAACGCCACAGTGACACCAGTTAGCACCATGCTAAAGATGACGAGCAAGACTATACACTCACACACACATGCATGAATACAAGACTCCACACTCACACACATACAAGTCACACTCCATTTCTCATGGAGGGAACATATAGAATGCCCTGTCGAATGCAGTGGGAAGGAGGTCACGCATAAATAGTTGATGTAGGGTGAAGGTAATGGTGCATGACAAGACTGAACCCTACAGTACTGGATCATTCTCAACCCAGAACTAAAGAGTCAGCTCAACAGATAACAGACAGGGACTGCTTGTCATTGGGTGTTCAAGGCTAGGTACTTGTATGTCTGGGTTATAGTATATGATAATTGCTTACTCACTTTAATGCTGTCAGCACACACACACACACACACACACACACAGACAGACAGAGAGACACACACACAGTCTTCTGTCATAAAGGGACCTTTGAACACACAACATGATTAATGTAACTCGGCATAGATGCAAATGCTTAATGTGACATGTTGCTTTTTATCCTAAGTGCCAGGGCTGGCCAAACATGCACACTCAGTACCTCCTCTGATTATGGCACACATGTGTCATACGTTTGTATGAGTGTCAGTGAGTAGGTGTGTGTGCGTGCTTGTAGGTGTTAGTGGATGCGTGTGGAGGTTGTGCGCGTGTGTGTTTGGTAATGGGAGATATAGATAGATAGATATAGAGAGAGAGAGAGAGAGAGAGAGAGAGAAAGAGAGAGAGAGGATGATGCAATGTTGAGGGCATGTCTTGCAATAATAAACAGAATAAACAGAAAGGAAACCTTGTCAAGCTGTCACACATAAGTAGTTGTTTTGTATGTGCGTGTGTGCATGCGTGCGTGCGCATGTGTAGGTATGTGTGTGAGAGTGTAACACAGTGTGTGTGTGTAATGGCTGTACTGTCCATCTGTTGTAGCATACTGAAACTGATACAAAATAGGTTTTTAATGTAACTGTTTACTGAGTGTACTGCTTACAGTGAGATACGGGGGGCAGATGTGTGTGAGTTTGTGTGTGTGTGTGTGTGTACTGTGTACAGCTGCACTTTCAGGTACAGTCAGGATGTCAACACCAGTCCACTGTAGAGTGTGTGTGACATCACATCAGTTTTCTAAGGATTGGACTGCAATGTGGACTTAACCTCATAAGAGTGCTAGAACCAAATACATTTCCACTGAGAGGATCAGAGAGTAAGATTAAACACACACACACACACACACACACACACACACACACAGACACACACATTCACAGAGAGGCCTATATACTCTCACCCCCACACACACACACACACGCACACACACACACACATACCTTTAGAGTTGGTTAGTGAGTTTAGTGATATCCCATGTTCCTCACAGCCCAAATTAATTTACATGCTTTTACAGCCTCAAATCCAAAACGTGTTTTTGTGTGTGTGAGTATGTATGTATGTGTGTGTGTTACTGTCTGGTCTCTCTCTTCTTCGCCACACGTTTTTGTTCTTCCACCGTGAGGACTTCAGTGTTACATGGTGGAATTGTGCTGCCAATGCATGCCACTATTATCCAGACCTTCATTTTGATTATTTAAGGAATCTCCGCAAATCCAACACACACACTTGAACGCAGCCCCCCCTCCTCCCCACACACACACACACACACACACACACACACACACACACACACACACACACACACACACACACACACACACACACACACACATACTAATCTTAAAGATCCTATAATAAAACAGAGAAAACACACGGGAGTATCATCAGAAGTTTCACTCTCACTCCTAAACTTTACAGCCCACACACAGACACACACAGACATGCACGCCATAGAGTCCCAACTGCTCTCATCCCAGAATAAAAGGCACGCTATTTGCCATGAGCAACGCTGACTCATGGCAGGAGTCATAACTCTCAGCCTATCAAAGTGCAGGACGCTGACCCCAACCCACTCTGGGCCCTCCCCTCACCGCGCCCACAGACAATAAGCACTCGCCCTGAGGGGGAATCCTCCCTCCCACTGACTCCTGGGTAGTGCCTCGAGTCACAGGAACTTCCTGCCTCACCATGCCAAGCCCTCCCTCGCTCTTTCTCACTCCCTTTTTTGCTCTGTCTCATTCTCTTTCTCTCTCACACATTTCTTGTCTCATACTTTACTTTCCAAACTAGAGAATGAAATTGCAATAGCCTTCACTCACTCGCTCACTCACAGACTCACTCACAGACTCACTCACAGACTCACTCACAGACTCACTCGCTTACTCACAGAGTTACAATTGTAACCTTTGAGCATTCTTTGTGAGACAATTCTCTGTTCTGAGTTCTGTAACTCTATAAGCCTCTGAAGATAGACAACAAAAAGCAATTATAGACTGTCTATTTACGAGATGATTACTTTAATAAATAGGTTGACCGTTCCCTATTGTGTTTCTCAACCATGCATCTCTCTGTTTGTGATTGTATGCTGGTGCTAGGGAGGGAGAAACAGAGAGAGAGAGAGACAGACAGAGAGAAAGGGAGAGAGAGAGACAAAGAGAAAGGGAGAGAGAGAGACAGAGAAAAAGGGAGAGAGAGAGGGAGACAGGGAGAGGGAGAGAGAAAATACAAAGAGGGACAGGAAAAAAATAACATAACGACTTACTGTAGACAGATAGAGAAAGTTAACAAAGAAAAGAGAGAGAAACATTGAAACAAAAATAATGGGAAAGAGGGAATCCTGTAGAAAGAGAAAGTTTGGAGAGAGTAGAGAACTGCGGCATAACAAAAGGGAACTAGAGAGGGTACAATTTCTGGGGAAATTGTAGGGTGTGCTTGCTTGCGTCGGTTGCACAGGGGTCCGTTTTTGAATGACATTTTCACAACTGATATTTCTGTATATGTTATATAAAAATGCATACTTATTATTTATAAAGATTACATAGATTTAAAAGCATATTTTTTTTGCTGCTCATTTACAACTGAAAATACGAGTGAAGTGTAGAATGAAATAGATGTCTTCTCATTTCCCCTGCAAGAGGCAGCCTCATCGTTGAATCAAAACGAATACATTTGGCAGACCGGTGTAAAAATTGACCTAATCTCAGATTTAAACGTCCTTTTAAGTTTTTCCCTTCTCGTGATATTTTCAAGCATTTAGCCTACTCGTTGCATTCAGTCATTAACAAAGAACCCCCTTTGAAGATTATTCTATGACGTTACCGGCAGTAGAAGATGGAATCGCGATTCAAACAGTACCATCTGCTAACTGAAAATATGCCCCCCAAAAACGTAAATAAGCTTGACATTTATTTGTTGAAAAATCGCTCATTCATAAAAAAGCTCACTGGTAGCGATCATTGTCAGTAACAACGCAAAATGCGATATAGCCCTGTGTGGAGAAGCTGCCCCGGTAAATTCTACTACAGTACAGTACTAGACTGCTGTGTTCGTCTTGGTAGCGATTGCGTTGGTTGAATTCGATTTAACGTTCCGTTCTACGGTTTAGGATGAAATTAATGATTAATTTTTATTAAATATTTTCTTGAACAGATTGACAAAGTTTAGGCTGTGGCAATGAAGTTCAGGTTAGTACAGTAGTCAGATAGTTTCACCTATTGAAAGACTTGATTTAAGTAAGGGGAGTGCCGATGTTCTGTCGCCGTTTGACTTCCTAAACAGCTGTGTAGATGTTTTTGTAGTGTGTCTCGCGTAGGCTACAGCATTGCAGTGAGCAACACTGGTTTGAAACCACAGGTAATGATAATGTCACCAACAAATCGTTTACTTGTAATGTAATTTCATAATAAATCCTACAACGAAAATGTATTTGTGAGGAATAACGATTGAAAACAGATGCATCATAGACCACTGTAGTATGTGTTGCCCGGGCAACAGAGGCTAATGTCATGATGCTAATGCTTCAGTGAAATAGTAGACTACCGTTTCCGAAAGTAGATGTGGGCCTACTTCCTTAATAATATTAGCTAATATTGTACATTACATTTCACAATTGTGTTTCACATCACAAAGTAAAATGAGTAAATAGTTATCACCCTGGCCTCTTTACCTGTGGCGTTTCTGCAGCTGCCTTGCAGTAAAGCTATAGTTAGCCTAGCTATCCCCCAAGTTAACAGATGCGAAACGACTATTCTGCTACAGGTAGTCACGCGTGTTTTCGTGACGTTAGTGACGTAGTGACGTTAGTAACGTCAGTGACTGTGGCTAGCAAATTAGCCACCGTTAGCTTCACTTTTCGCCACAAAAACTTAACTTGAGCCTAAACCATGCAACGGAACGTAAATCCCAATAGAAGCAACTCAATCGCTACCAAGACGAAACTTTTGACACCTAGATTGTCTATGTAGGCCAAATATTGACTGAGTTTTAGGGGGGCGAAAATAAACAATAATAAATATAAGGGTTAGGGTTATAGCTTTACTGCAAGGCAGCTGCAGAAACGCCACAGGTAAAGAGGCCAGGCTGATAACTATTTACTCATTTTACTTTGTGATGTGAAACACAATTGTGAATTGTGTTATTGTTGAGCAGTGCTCAAGCCTTCAGCGAGAGCACAACCTTTGTTCTCTCACATATATATTTATTTATTTATTATTGTTTATTTTCGCCCCCCTAAGGATCAGTCAATATTTGGACTACATACACAACGGCGGTGTCAAAAGGTTCGTCTTGGTAGCGATTGCGTTGGTTGTATTTTTATTTACGTTCCGTTGCATGGTTTAAGTAGAAATTGCGTTTTTGTGGTGAAAAGTGAAGCTAACGGTGGCTAATTTGCTAGCCACTGACGTTACTAACGTCACTACGTCACTAACGTCACGAAAACACGCGTGACTACCTGTAGCAGAACATTCGTTTCACATCTGTTAACTTGGGGGATAGCTAGGCTAACTATAGCTTTACTGCAAGGCAGCTGCAGGAACGCCACAAGCAAAGAGGCCAGGGTGATAACTATTTACTCATTTTACTTTGTGATGTGAAACACAATTATGAAATGTAATGTACAATATTAGCTGATATTATTAAGGAAGTAGGCCCACATCTACTTTTGGAAACGGTAGTCTACTATTTCACTGAAGCATTAGCATCATGACATTAGCCTCTGTTGCCCGGGCAACAGAGGCTAATGTCATACAGTGTCATACAGACAATGTCATACAGACAATGGCATACTACAGTGGTCTATGATGCATCTGTTTTCAATCTTTAAAATAAACATTCCTCACAAATACATTTTCGTTGTAGGATTTATTATGACATTACATTACAAGTAAACGATTTGTGGGTGAAATGATAATTACCTGTGGTTTCAAACCAGTGTTGCTCACTGCAAAGCTGTAGCCTACGCGAGACACTACAAAAACATCTACACAGCTGTAGGAAGTCAAACGGCGACAGAACATGTTCGGCACTCCCCTTACTTAAATCAAAAGTCTATCTAACTATTAACCTGAACTTCATTGCCACAGCCTAAACGTTGTCAATCTGTTCATGAAAATAATTAATTTCAGCCTAAACCGTACAACGGAACGTTAAATCCAATTCAACCAACGCAATCGCTACCAAGACGAACACAGCAGTAGTCTACTAGTACTGTACCGTAGTAGTACAATTTACCGGGGCAGCTTCTCCACACAGGGCTATATCGCATTTTGCGTTGTTACTGACAATGATCGCTACCAGTGAGCTTTTTATGAATGAGCGATTTTCCACTAAATAAATGTCAAGCTTATTTACGTTTTGGGGGGCATATTTTCAGTTGGCAGATGGGACTGTCTGAATCGCGATTCCATCTTCTACTGCCGGGTAACGTCGTAGAATAATCTTCAAAGGGGGCTCTTTATTAATGAATGAATGCAATGAGTAGGCTACATGCCTGAAAATATCACGAGAAGGGAAAAACTTAAAATGACGTTTAAGTCATAGAGATTAGGTCCATTTTTACACCGGTCTACCAAATTTATTCGTTTTGATTCAACGATGAGGCTGCCTCTTGCAGGGGAAATAAGACATCTATTTCATTCTACACTTCCCTCGTATTTTCAGTTGTAAATGAGCAGCAAAAAAAAATGCTTTTAAATCAATTTAATCTTTATAAATAATAAGCATGCATTTTCATATAAAATATACAGAAATCAGTTGTAAAAATGTCATTCAAAAACGGACCCCTGTGCAACCGACGCAAGCAAGCACACCCTACAATTTCCCCAGAAATTGTACCCTCTCTAGTATATATGTGAGAGAACAAAGGTTGTGCCCTTGCCGAAGCCAAAGCACACCCAATGAGAGGAGTGAGGAGAGACTGTTGGGGAATCTTTATAGATTTGTGTTGCAATTTGCGAGGCAGGCCGCGCACACAAACGTCCCAGAGCTCTGATTGGTGCAGCAGCTTTTGACCATCACCATAGGCCTAACGGGAGCATGGGAGATTTCTGTGGCTGGAAAAATTCCAACTTGTATCTCTAACTCTTCCACACACATGTGCACCCCCCCCCCCCCCCCACACACACACACGTTTTACACTCTGCATAAGAACTAAGGAAAAAAGAAGCAGAGCCCTACTCATTGTGATGTTTCAAAAACAGGAACAGGCACTCCCAGAAGGAAATTCTCTCTGTGCCTTTACATGTCTTTCCCTCTCTCCTCTTCTTCACAGCTCCCCCACCCTCGACCGCCCACACCTCTTCTCCATCACCCTGGCTCCTCCCTTCTCATATTCAAGTTGGACAGTTCTTTCCCCAACACAACAAACCCCTCTCTCTCCCTTGTTTGTCCATCAATCAACCTCACACCCTATCCTTCCTCTCCTTCATCAAAGCGATGGGGACATGAACCAGGAAGCCGAATACAAGCTCCTGTTGCCACCGTGTCTGCCTTTTATTTCTGCTCAGGGGAACTACAGCATTTGCTCTTTGGAATGGCACGTGAACTTGTCAATTTAGTGGTTGTACACAGGGACTTACTGTAATGAAAAACGTCAATCTGTATGTTTGTTTGGGACTGTGTGTGTGTTTGAGCATGTGTGTGCGTGTGTGTGTGTGTGTATGCTCCCTTGGTGTTGACTATTATGCGACTCATTCCTTGGGTCTGTCAGGTGTCAATCAACGTCCATGACCAGGCAGTTAGCTTGATGCTCCACTATCTATGACTCACCTCCGCACGCGCGCACACACACACACACACACGTGCACACACAGAGGTACACTTAAACAAACACGTACGCTCACACACACACATACAAACACATACAGTGCTTCCACACAAATGCACACATGCACACAGACGCACAATAGTGGCAATCCCAAAATAGAGGAGAATATCTTGAGTCATGTACTGTATAGATACAGCGTGTCGTCCTGAATTAGTGGCGAGTGAGCTAGCATCAGCGCACGCCTGGAGACAGACTGTCACAACACACTCCGAATCACAGCCATTCAGGTGTCTTGTGGGGGCGAAATGAACAATAATGTGTAAGAAGCTGAGACTGTCATCATACAATTATAACAGCAGTGATTAAAGTCTCTTAGGCCAGAATCCAGTCTCGCAAACACAGCCCTTGTTTACATCCGATGGATGTGTTCCACAGGTGCCAGTAAGCTCCGGATAGCCACAGAAACATACCAAATATTCTGTGCTTTTCTGTGTTTGTGTGTGTATGTGTGGTGGGGTGTTTTTTGGGGCTTGTGTTTGTGTGTGGATGCATGTGTTTGGATGCATGTGTGTATGGTTTGTGTGTACTGTATGTGTGAGTGTGTGCTCCTGTGTGTTTGTCGCTTTGTGTGTGAGTGCGTACTCAGCATAGCAGGAGACATTCTGAAAGTGCATTTTCATGCCATCCATGCCAACCTAAGGATTCAACCTCACATTGACAACTTTCAGACATGTAAAACTGAGGAATGCAATCAACAGAAATATCATAACATTCAGAGACAGCAAACTACGGTTTATACCCCGTGCCAGGAATGAACACAAAAAAATCTCAAGCACACACGTGAGTGTACCCGCACATACAGAGTGAGACATACAAATACACAAACACAATCCACTTTATTTCAACACCGCCAACGTCAAACACACATTCTCAAACATACTCTCAGACACCCTTAACTACTCCACCATGCTTTCATGAACACGCACGCACACACACCCGTACACACACACACACACACCCGTACACACACACACACACACCCGTACACACACACACACACACCCGTACACACACACACACACACCCGTACACACACACACACACACCCGTACACACACACACACACACACACACCCACACACACCCGTACACACGTAAGCTGGTTTGTAGGTGAGTCATGGAAGAGGATTCTCTGGCCCTCTGGGGGAAGACGACCTGAGATGAAAGAGAGAAGTCATCTACATGATGACTATACAGAGACGGAGAGGAGTCATCTACATGATGACTATACAGAGACGGAGAGAAGGAGGGATGAGAGCGGGGGTGGAGGAGAGAGCGGACTGGGTTGTGGAAGTGATTCGACGCTAAAAGACGGAGAGAGCAGTATGGCGGGACTGATCAACCTGACGAGAGGCTATTGTAACGACCAACCACAACCAGACATACAGACATACTTGTGAAGCAGCAATTATCTGTAAAAAATTACTGTATCCTAAATTGCCCCCACTTAAAATGATTCATGACAGGCTGTTGATATAACAGGTAAGCATGACAGGAAATTAATTTGCCATTACATTGCTGCCTCCCTTTAAGGAGCATGTCATTTTGGTTTATAACAGCTTTAACGCCAGGTCCTTTTTGGTCAACTCTCTGCACTGTCACCTTTTCTCTGTGTGTATTTGTGTGTGTGTGTGTATGTGTGTGTATGTTTGTATGTGTAATATTGCCACAGCAGCGAACTCTGTGACAGACTGCCAAAGGGGTCAACATGAATATGCATTAGCACAATGACACAAACGGCTGGGGGATGGGGGAAGAGAAGTAAAGAAAGAAGTAGAGAATAAAAAGGAGGGTAGTTAGGGGACAAGTGAGCAGAGTGTGAAATTAACAACAGAGAGAGAGAGAGCGCAGAGATAGAGCGATAAAAGAGACCACAGTGATGAAAGAGAGAGCAGAGGAGGTGGCGATGGAGAGATACAGGTTGGAGAAGAGAAGAGGATCAGTTGGGTTGAAGCAGTGTGGAGGGTTGACCCTGGGTGAATGAGCAAAGGTCATATAGAGGGGGAGGGGAGGGGAGGACTGGGACACAAAGACCTCCACTGACTGGGAGAGAGCTGAGCGAGGGGGAGGGTGATGTCACTGCATACAAATACCGAATGGAAAGGCGTGTGTGTGCATGTGTGTGTCTGTGTGTATGTGTGTGAGTGAGTGTGAGTATTTCCATATGATTTTCAGACACAAGGATGTACTTATGTAACAGGGAAGCATTGTCATGCCCCCCGAATGTTCTCTCTCTCTCTCTCTCTCTCTCTCTCTCTCTCGCTCTCTCTCTCTCTCTCTCTCTCTCTCTCTCATAGTCTCTCTCTCCACCCCACTGTCTCTCTCTCTGACTGTCTCTCTCTCTACCTCTGTTTCTCTATCCTTCTATCTCCATCTCTCTTTCTATCTCTCTACTCTATAACTGTCTCTGCTCTCTCTATTTCTGTACTCTCTCTATCTCTCCCCATCTGTCTGCTCTCGCTCTTTCTTTTGCATGGGTGGGTGAAGAAGTAAGAGTGACACCATCAAGGTACAATGCTGATGCAATGAATTAACACCTAATAGCGTGTCTGTGTGTGTCTGCAATCAAACCTGCACAAGAGTTGAGAGTGAACACAAACAAGCAGCAAAGTTTGTGGGAGCTCTCCGTGGTTCTGAAAAGGCTGAAAGAGCGGCAGTACTGTAGACCCGGGGCCTCATGTATAAACATTTCTTGACACGAGAATGTGAGGGCCGTCCGCAAAGTCTTGTCTGGCTCTGTGACGTGGCGAATTCTAACTGAAAAGGGCCGAAACTCACCAAACGTTACAAAATAAAGTTTCCACTACAGTTACTGTTATACGTCTATGACGTTGACTCTTCAAAAAACATAATTACCTCCACTAATAAAAGTTTGATCATTGATGTGGATGATTAACTGATTGATCCGCCACCATTTAATAACTTCTGTTAACCCTGTAAGACCCCTTGTTGCAATATTACAACGTCACTTTTATCGCTCCAAAAAACACATTTTCAAAAAGTTTTTTGGGAAAAGACCAAATTTACATAGTCAATGGGTCCTATTGTATTGCCTTGCAATGCCATTGGATTGTAAATGTGTATATAGGTCTGGCAAGAAGGCCATGAACTCACTCTACCTGCCAACTTTCCTGGAAGTGCATCTCCTTGTTTCATTCAACTGTATATCTCAACATTGAAGTAAACTTGAGGGTGTCAAACGAACGACAAAATCACTCAGGAAATGCATGCCACCCTCTGTTACTGTAATATTGCACGCTCACAGATTATTTACCACAGATTAAATATATACTCGCTGTGCTTTGCAACTACAAGATTGGAATGGGAAATAGCAATTGTGTCTGTGAGCCTGACTCTGGATAATTTTTACATCGGACCATGTCTTCTGAATTTCTGCCATGGTACGGTTCTCCGAACCCACAGCATTTACGGCACCAGTGACAGTTTTCCACTCCACCGACTTTCTTTTGTTGCTAATAAATGATGACAGGCCGCCAAACAGGACACATTTTCCCGCCTCCACCTCTGTTGTTAGAACCTCGATCTCACAGTCTGTGATTTTTTTTTTTTTTGCCATGTTAATTCAGACAAAGAAAGTACCTCAGGAGCACATTTATAGGCCATCTCCATATTCATTTATGGGAGGAGGCAAGGCGAGGTCAGTGGCTCATTCACGTGCGGTCAATCTCACGTTGATTGTGATTTATAAAGGAAAGGTGCGCAGGACCTGGCGTGCGGCCGGTTTTATACATGTGAACTTGTGAATACATGTAGGTGGAGTAAAACCATGGGAGTTTATTTTGTGAAGCAACACTAGCCAGGCTCTGCCCCCCTGTGTACTTCCCCTAAATTTTCATTTTCCTTATGTACTAGGTCTGGGCTTTCGGTATATTAGTTGTTTTTTTCCAGACACAGTTTTGGTGGTCCAACCAGCGAACAGAGGGAGCGGCTGAGAACGATGATGTTGAGGTTGTGCGCTAGTATGAGTTGTAGTTCAGTAATGGCGGCGGAGAAAGATGCGAGCGAAGCCATTCGGTCCGTTGTGGCAACTGCCGAATATCCAGAAGTTAAAGCCGGAGCAAAAACATTCTTTGCTGAGTTTTCTTGGTGGCCATGATATTGTGGCCCTCCTACCCACAGGGTTCGAGAAAAGTTAGATTTTCCAGCTCGCTCCGTTAGTGGTGAAGGAGTTGGCTAAGGCGAACGCTAGCGATTGGTTATGGCAGATACAGAGTGGCTCTGGGCAGATCCATCCATCCATCATCTGCCGCTTTTCCGGGGGTCGGGTCGCGGGGGCAGCAACCTAAGCAGGGAGGCCCAGACTTCCCTCTCCCCGGCCACTTCCACCAGCTCTTCCTGGGGGACCCCGAGGCGTTCCCAGGCCAGCCAAGAGACATAGTCCCTCCAGAGTGTCCTGGGTCTTCCCCGGGGCCTGTTCAGGTCTTACTGTAAACTGGTACCTGGCAGGTGACTAAGAACTCACAGATATCTGGATTGTTTAGTTTGAAGTGGGATGGAGGATGAAGGGGTAGAGGGTCAGGGGAGCGTGATACAAGAGGGGGCTTGGTAAAGGGGGGCAGGGGTGTAGGTGTCAAGGGGGTGATGAATGTTCTCTTCCTGGTCTCCTGTCCCATCCAATCAGTCGTCACCATCTCACACTATTGATCTAAAGGTCTTCGTCTTTGACTGATGAATGGAGGTGTTTTTGTGTGTGTGTGTGTGTGTGTGTTTTTGTGTACGTGTGTGTGTGGGCAGGGGGAGGGTGCAGGAAAAGTCTAACAAGGGAAGTCTAATGTGAGTAACAAATGCTCTCTCAGTACTATCAGTCCCCTGGGTCTAGAGAGAACGTTTGACTCTTCCACTCGTATGCACAGATCAGTTGGTAAATGTGACAATCAGTGCATGAAGAATGATGGACAAACAAACACATCAGTATTAGGACCGTGATATGGCCTGGGGACTTTTACTGTACGCAGAGACACACACAAGTCAGGCCTTCACTGTCCTTCAACATTGGTTCATTTGGCCCTGTGTTGATTCATCTCGTGTGTGTGCACTTTTGTGTATGGGTTCCAGGTTAAATGAAGGAAAGAGAAAGTAAGGCCAGTACATGGAAAAACTCAGAGAGAAGTTCTGTCAAACTCAACTATGTCAGATCCTATCCATCATATGGATGAGTAATGTATAAGAGGTTATGTGTGTGTGTGTGTGTATGTGCGTGTGTTTCAGTGTCGGTGTCACGACCTCCCAGTGCACATGCTGGTTAAGTTGACAATGAGATCACCCAGAAGTAAATCCCTCCATTATAACCTGTCCAGCTGTGTATCCATCACAGTGCACATGTACATCAGCGCTTGCTAGGTTTTTCCGTGTATGTGTCAACAGTATGTGCATTCACATGAAACCTTTTATAGCTGTGACCTGTGTAGAAACAGGTTCTTTTGCACATTCCATGTGAAAATGCACCAGTGAACACCATTTCTTTTTTTGAATTTTTGGGCATTTGATGATATAAAATGTTGGATAGATTTTTTCAGCATTGTTTTCTTCTTTGTATATTTCACTTAAGTGCTGGAAACGTTTTATGTTGTCTGTGTTTGTGAGACTGACATCTGTCCCCGCCCACAACATTTCAAGAGAGAGCTGACTCCCGACTGACTCAATAAGAAACAAGAAATCTGTCTCATGCTAAGCTAAAGCCATGCCGGCGGGCAGAAAAGACAAGTTATTTTATAATGTTTTCAACTGGGACTGTGATTCTGCCCATATGCACACAAACTGGCACAAAATATTGAATTCTACATATTTTTCCTTGAAGGATATACTTTGTACTTTTCAGAGAATTTGATTATTTTTGCCAAACAATCAAAGTATGATGAAATCACCATGAAATCAGTAAAAGCATGTTTATGTGCGTTTATGTGTGCCTGTATCTAGAACAATACAACAGAGGCTGTGTATTGGAGGTCATTATGCAGGCAAGTCTATATACTCTAATTTATTTGAACCGGCATTCGTCATTGTGTGTGTGCCATGGCTTAGTGTGTGTGTGTGTGTGTGTATGTGTGCAGAAGGTCATCTATATATGTGTGTGCATATGCTTGTGTGTGTGTGTGTTGATTTACCCTGTGGTGTACTGTCAGCAGAATCTATGTATGGGACTCTACTGTATGAGTCACACACAAGGACTTGACACATGCCAAAGAAGTAAAGGAAAGGGAAAAGACATCTGGAGGCAGAGAGAGAGAGAGAGAGAGAGAGAGAGAGAGAGAGAGAGAGAGAGAGAGAGAGAGAGAGAGAGAGAGAGAGAGAGAGAGAGAGAGAGACAGAGACAGAGACAGAGACAGAGAGAGACGACTATAGTAGAAAGCCCTTTTTAATTAGTGGATAGATATACATGTTGAGAGGATTCCCCCAGCTCGTTAGTCTCAGGAGTACAGAAGCGAGAAGATGCAAACGCGTGTGTGTGTCTGTGTGTGTGTGTGTCTGTGTGTGTGTCTGTGTGTGTGCGTGTGTCTGTGTGTGTGCGTGTGTCTGTGTGTGCGTTCATTTTGGATGACCGAAGCACTGTCTCTAAGATTGAAGCCTCAGTTTCTTGTTGTTATTCAAACTGCCAACAAACAATGGGAGTGGGCCTGTGGGCTGCTAGGTTTGATTCTGTGGTGATGGCAATAATTAAACACCTACATTCGTGGTGGAACACACATGCACAAACGCTTGATGCAAGTACTGTATGCGCGCACACCAACACAAAGGCAATCTTGTTCTTTTCAGCTCTCTTCAACTTCAGTCCATTATTCTCTTTTCCTCTTTAATTATCCCTCTCTTCCCTCCCTCTCCTCTCTTCCCTCTACTTTCCCCTATTCCCTCCATCTCCTCTAGAAACATTCAGTTGTTTTGTTGCCGGTGTCCCGTCCACTCCTTTCCACTCTGTTCCCTCCCTCACACCCTGTCCAACCTCTCGTATCAAAACAGCACTTGGAATGCATACGATTATTTAACAATTACGCTTTCAAATGGAACTGCATTACTATTTATGGCCCTCCATTTAGTTCAGCAGAAAATCCAAACGCTGATTGCTTCCAAAATTACATTTGCAATGCCCGCAGAGTAGAATTATATTGTGTGAATATGTGAGTGTTTTAGCTTGCAACCAAGTGTGTGTGTATGTTACTCTTCTCTCTATCAGACTATTCTTTGTCACCACAAGTACATCTGAGTATAATTATGTTTTTACCAAAACATTATGTTTTAAATAAATGACTTTTCTCTGCGTGGTAAACACAAAAAACTGTCTCTATGGGACATCGGTGTTTGGAGAGAGAAACAGAGATAGAGAAAGAGAATGAGAGAGATAGAGAGAGACAGAGAGAGAGAGAGAGAGAGAGAGAGAGAGAGAGAGAGAGAGAGAGAGAGAGAGAGAGAGAGAGAGAGAGAGAGAGAGAGAGAGAGAGAGAGAGAGAGAGAGAGAGAGAGAGAGAGAGAGAGAGAGAGAAACATTATTTTGAGATGCTTTGTATTAGTATTAGTAGGTGTGTTGTTGTTGGAAACATACGTAAGTGGGTAGAGTCAGTCATGGGTCTGACATGACCGTGTTCTGACTGAAAGACAGCATCAGTCACAGAACCCTGGCTCTGCAATTGGATGAGTGAAACTTTATCAGAGCCATCTCTCAAATAGCCCTCTTCTCTGCAGGCATGAATACAGGCTTGACAAACCAAACCATTTGATCTGCATCCTCCAAATCTTGTTTGTGTGTATGTGTCTGCAACACTAGCTGAAATATAGTGATCTTTATTTTCCAAATCATTCCCTGGAGGGGTTGTGTGTGTCGGACAGAATTACCGCTGTTTGTTTGCCGTGACAATGGGGCTCCAGTGTTCCAAAGACTGAACCTGTTTGTGGAGCTCTGGTGTGTGTGTGTGTTTGTGTGTGTGTGTATGTGTGCGTGTTTTGGGAGCGTGTCGAATAGGATAGATAATGTTCCCATCACAATCCAAAAAGGATTACAGTTTGAGACACGATAACTGCCACAGATAAGCCAAAGGTAACACACACGAACACACACCCGAACACACACACTAAACCCTCATCTCAACTGTTCACTGTGGCACCATCTGTGTGTTCCCTCATTAGTGGCTCATATGCACACACACACATACACACACGCGTACACACACACACATGCACGCACAGGTTAGACAGTCACACGATAATCAGAATCCCTCATGTATTTCAGAGGGAGGCACACATTACTGGCCTGTCCCCAAGGAAAATGGATGTATGACATCATAGCGTGGGTTCAAGGGCGTTTCTGCTCATTAGGGAAATAATATTCTCCCATCTCCATATTTGGGTACCACTCTGCCTGGCACTGGTCCCCATCTCTTATGTAAGCAGCAGCAGGGGTCTCACTGCCAGGGCTAGTGCTCAGTTACATATAATACTTAGATTGTAGTCTCCATTTTAATGACAAAGGACTTCCCTTTTGGTTTTTCTTTGAGGTCACCAGGACACCAGATTAAAATAGATACACTTATTACGAAATGTCATTTTTGCTAGATTGATCTTGCCGGGCACAAATACTGTAAACTAAATGAGATGGGGGGGGGGGGGGTTATATTCACACACTTGAAAACCGGAAGAAGATTTAGTTTTTTTAAACAGGTGCACTAGATAAATGCAGGGGTTTGTTTGTGCCTGTCTTATAGAACAGTAATCAGCTTGCTACCTCTTTGAAAAGAAGATGGTGGAAAGGCTTCTCGCTAGCATTAGCTCTTTCTATTTATAACCCCATTTGAATTCACAAAATGGCCGACACTTTACAACCCGTTTTAGTGACCGGAAAAACAGGCAGAAGGAACCCTGGAGAAAGAGAGTGAGAACTATTCAATTTAGAAATACACATGCACACCCGCACACATACTTGGTTTCTCAGTGAATTGAAGTGGGGATTGATTCAGTGTGTTCTCTGAAGAGACAGAAGGAGAGTAGTCTGTGTAGCGGACAGACATGAACGAATTTGACCTGCAGTTATCTGATCAGCAGCTACCATCTCTTCAACAGTTCCAATGAACCATTTAGTGATCATTGACTTCTCTAGAAGAAGGTCAGGAGACTGATAAAAGGATGGATATGAAAGTGAACCATGGTTTGCCACGTTGATGCTCTTCTGTGGGAGAGAGACCTGACACTCCTCTCTCCACCTAACTCCAAACACACTGTACACACACGTCATATCATATTATGCTCATCTCAGCGTTTCATAAATTCTTAAACAGCTCAGTTTAGAAGGATCTAGAATCAGATGTTGACAAATTCCCAGGTTGGGTGGCTCTATCTCAGATGTCAGACATTTTGCATGAGCATACCTGAAGATAACAGAAGTGTGTTTACTCATTGACTCGACTGACAGTTGGCACTTTTGCTATTTTGGTTAAGCTGCAGTGGGAGAGAGAAATCAAACGTGCCTTATGACTATATAAAACTATTGGCAAATAGTAATTGACCCCAGCCTGGCTTGAGCCTTAGCTCTTGTTTAAAAGGGAATCTGAAGTAATCCAAGGTATGCCTGTACATGATGAATAAGCAGACAGTTCCAGATTACATATTCTGTTTTAGTGTCAAGGGTGTTATTTCTGAATATAGAAGACTTAAATCGTGTCTTCTCAATCGATAACTGTCTGACCTCCCTGAAAAAAGTGATGCAACACCTTCCATTCATAGTGAAAGATGAAGTTGTGCTGCTTTGATATCCTGCACCCATCATCCATCCCTCTCTGACCATGACCCTGTCGTTCAGAGATCTGAGGGACATCCGAAGCACGTCAGCCCAGCAGATCTGAGGCCATACAGATAGGGGACGACGGGGGAGGGTGTTGTGGGGGTGTGGTATATTTGATGCCTTTTCCCCACTAACCACATGATTGTTGTGTCGAAAGAAAATGGAGCCGTAGGAAGGGGGGGGGGATTGCTTAGTCTTAACATCAAGGTCAAGTATTAAACAGTGTGGACTCAGTCCCTTCCCCTTTCAAATGACCCCTTTCAGTGTTGACTCAGTCACCCTTCCGAGCCTCACAAATGTCTCTCTTCCAGGAAGCAAGGGAGAGAACGAATGGAGGAAGAAGGGAAGTAGAGAAGGAGGAAAGGAACTCACTTTCGAAACACACTAGCAGAGGTGACTTTTAACATGACATTGGTTAGCAAGGCTACATACTCTTTGGTCTAGTCAGAGTCGCTCACTTGCGACTCCACAGTACACAGATAGAGGTTGAGGCCAACACTTAACAAGCTTGAACACTTCCAGCTGGAGAGAAACAGGAAAAGGCTCTTCATCTTATGCTGTGCTGAATTCTTAACTTGGCTTCCTGTGAGGTGTGTGAGGTGCGTGTGTGTGCGTATGTGTGTGTGCGGCGGGCGTAAAGACATTAACAATCTCTGTCTCACTGAGTGTCTCTTTTCCAAAAAACAAGAAAACGTAAAAAGAGGGAGAGAGAGCGAGACAGAGGGAAAGAGAGAGAGGGGAGCGGGGGTGAGAGAGAGAGGGGAGCGGGGGTGAGAGAGAGAGGTGGCAAGTCTAGCGGAGCGAAGTAAATGTGAAATGCTAAACAAAATCCCTTTTCTGCTTAAAGAGGTTTTTTTCTGCTTAAAGAGTGCGTGAGTAAAGAGTATGCCCTTTAAGTGAATCCAGCACATTTTGTGAGCATTGTTTCTGGCATGAATGCCTACGTGTGTGTCTATTTATATTACTAATATGACTCAGAGCAGAGAGAAAACAATGTACGTATGTACTATGTCTCAGTGACGGTTTCTCTCTCTCTCTCTCTCTCTCTCTCTCTCTCTCTCTCTCTCTCTCTCTCTCTCTCTCTCTCTCACTCTCACTCTCACTCTCTCTCTTTCTCTCGCTCACTCTTTCACTTCCTTAACTCAACCTGCGGGTAGGTAAAACACCCTGACCACCTGTCACACTCCTCCATCTGCATTTAATCTTCTTCCCTTCTTTTTGTCCTCTTTTCATTTGTTCTTTCTTCCTGGAGCTCAGATAAGTGAGAAGTTGGTTCCAAGGGCAGTGACCCTGGCAACCAGCTGAGACAAATCTGTCAGAGGACATGTGTGTCGGGACTGGGATTCTATGTGTGTGTGTGTGATACTAAGTAACTCGAGTAGCACATGACTTGCTGTTGACAAGTGGACTTGTCATGTGTGCGTGTGTGTGTGTGTGCGCGTGTGTGTCACCCCAACCAATAAATACGATGTGGATGTAAAGTTAGGGTTGAAAGGATAGGTTTTAGAAAGAGAGTTGCTCTCTACAGCCATCAGTTGTGTCTGTGTGTGTGTGTGAGTAGTCCGCAGAGGCCCTCCTCTCTAATGCCAGATCTTGGGTCAGCCAGAGGGCATTAGTTCCAGTCTCTTCTGCAGGTAGGGCCACTAGACACAGTAGACAGTGCCACTCAGGGTCCCTTTGTTGTGGGAGAAAGCTCCCTCCTGTTCTCTTTCTGTCTAACCTCATGTCTCTCTGCGTTAAAAGGAGTTAGAGCAGAAAATCAACCCAGTGCAATTTCACACAGAGCTGTTTAGATAATAAGCTGTGTGTGCGCCTGTGTGTGTGTTTGTGTGTTTGTCAGTTTGGGTTTCAGTGGGTGTGAGCATGATTGTGTGTGTGTGAGAGAGTGTGTGTGCATGCATGCATGTGAGTGTGTATACATATACCCAAAAACGTGTGTGTGTGTGTTTAATTCCTCTTCAGTAGGAGCGATTAATTCCTCCAGACTCTGCTTTGATAGGCTGATTAATGACCCAGAGCCTGACTTAAAACTGCAGGAGACAGGATGAGGGCACAGCCTCCTAATCTCTCTCCCTCCTCTCTCTCTCTCCCTCCGCTCTTCTTTTCTCTCCCTCCTCTCTTTTTCTTTCTCTCTTTCCTTTCTCTCTCTCTCTCTCTCTCTCTCTCTCTCTCTCTCTCTCTCTCTCTCTCTATCTCTCTCTCTCCCTCCACACTCTTATCTTTCTCTACCTTTCCTTTGTATCTCTCTCTTCTCACTGTCTTTATCATTGGGTGTGCTTTGCCTTCGGCAAGGGCTCAACCTTTGTTCTCTCACATATATATTATTCTTTTTATTATTCTTTTTGCCCCCCTAAAACTCAGTCAATATTTGGCCTACATAGACAACCTAGGTGTCAAAAGTTTCGTCTTGGTAGCGATTGAGTTGCTTCTATTGGGATTTACGTTCCGTTGCATGGTTTAACCCTTGTGTTATCTTCGGGTCATTCTGACCCATCAGTCATTGTGACCCACCGTCGTATTGCGACAACTTTACCGCATACAAAAACAAAGTGAAGCATTTTCTTTTAACCGTTGGGCTGTCTCAGACCCCCCACATTGCGAAGGTTAAAAGAAAATTATTTTTATTTGTTTTTGTATTGGGTAAAATTGGGTAAACACAACGATGGTTCGTTATGAACCTTTGGGTCATGTGACCCGAAGGCAGCACGAGGGTTAAGTGGAAATTAAGTTTTTGTGGCGAAAAGTGAAGCTAACGGTGGCTAACTGGCCACAGTCAATGACGCTACTTACGTCACTAACGTCACGAAAACACGCGTGACTACCTCTAGCAGAACATTAGTTTAGCAGCTCGTTAACTTCTGGGAGATAGCTAAGCTAACTGCTTTACTGCAAGGCAGCTGCAGAAACGCCACAAGCAAAGAGGCCAGGGTGATAACTATTTACTAATTTTACTTTGTGATATGACACACAATTGTGACGTGTAATGTACAATATTAGCTGATATTATTAAGGAAGTAGGCCCACATCTACTTTTGGAAACGGTAGTCTACTATTTCACTGAAGCATTAGCATCATGACATTAGCCTCTGTTGCCCGGGCAACACATACTACAGTGGTCTATGATGCATCTGTTTTCAATCGTTAAAATAAACATTCCTCACAAATACATTTTCGTTGTAGGATTTATTATGACATTACATTACAAGTAAACGATTTGTGGGTGATATTATCATTACCTGTGGTTTAAAACCAGTGTTGCTCACTGAAACGCTGTAGCCTACGCGAGACACTACAAAAACATTACACAGCTGTAGGAAGTCAAACGGCGACAGAACATGTTCGGCACTCCCCTTACTTAAATCAAAAATCTATCTAACTACTAACCTTAACTTCATTGCCACAGCCTAAACTTTGTCAATCTGTTCATGAAAATAATTAATTTCAGCCTAAACCGTACAACGGAACGTTAAATCAAATTCAACCAACGCAATCGCTACCAAGACAAACACAGCAGTAGTCTAGTACTGTACCGTAGTAGTACAATTTACCGGGGCAGCTTCTCCACACAGGGCTATATCGCACTTGGCGTTGTTACTGACAATGATCGCTACCAGTGAGCTTTTTATGAAAGCGATTTTCCACTAAATAAATGTCAAGCTTATTTACGTTTTTGGGGGCATACTTTCAGTTAGCAGATGGTACTGTTTGAATCGCGATTCCATCTTCTACTGCCGGTAACGTCGTACAATAATCTTCAAAGGGGGTTCTTTATTCATGAATGAATGCAATATGAGTAGGCTAAATTCCTTAAAATATCACGAGAAGGGAAAAACTTAAAAGGACGTTTAAGTCATAGAGATTAGGTCAATTTTTACACCGGTCTGCCAAATTTATTAGTTTTGATTCAACGATGAGGCTGCCTCTTGCAGGTGAAATGAGAAGACATCTATTTCATTCTACACTTAACTCGTATTTTGAGTTGTAAATGAGCAGCAAAAAAAAGATGCTTTTAAATCTATGTAATTTTTATAAATAATAAGTAGGCCCTATGCATTTTTATATAAAATATACAGAAATATAAAAAAAAATGTTGTAAAAATGTCATTAAAAAACTGACCCCTGTGCAACCGACGCAAGCAAGCACACCCTACAATTTCCCAAGAAATTGTACCCTCTCTAGTTCTCCCTTATAGTCTCTTCAAATGTGTTCTTTCTTTTCACTGTTTTAATTGATCTTACCTTTCCTCTTAATAAAACACACACACTGACACACACACAACCATGTACACCTGGGAGTCAGATGGCTGAGCGGTTAGGGAATCGGGCTCGTAATCTGAAGGTTGCCAGTTCGATTCCTGGCTGTGCAAAATGATGTTGTGTCCTTGGGCAAGGCACTTCACCCTACAAGCCTCGGGGGGAATGTCCCTGTACTTACTGTAAGTCGCTCTGGATAAGAGCGTCTGCTAAATGACTAAATGTAAATGTACACACACACTGCAGATGTCACATTCAGAGTATAACATTACTATACAATAAATACATTAAATCAATGTATGAATAAGTATATATGTATCTCTTTCTGACAGTGTATTGAAAACAAATGTTTTTTTTCTGTGTATGTTGCGTGCTGGATTCGGTCAAACACTGTGTGTTTATCTGTTGGTGTGTGTGTTGTGTGCACATGTGTGCATGTGTGTGCGTGAGGTGCTATTGAGGAGCAATTGGGAAAACTGCCCATGGCAGTTTGTGATTGTAACTCTGCTGCCTCACTCCATCCTCTTTACCATTCCCCCACTCAGTCACACACACACACACACACACACACACACACACACACACACACACACACACACACACACACACACACACACACACACACACACACACACACACACACACACACACACACACACACACACACACAGGTCTCTTTAGCCAGCTACCCAGTCCCATATGACCCACCCACAGTCTGGTGCGGTCCCCTGTCAACCAAGGAGACCACAGGGTTGGTGTGTATGTGTGTGTGTTGGTGTGTTGGTGTGTGTCTGAAATCCTGGAAGGCTGTGAACAGCCATGTCTCGCTCCTCTGCAATCACCAGACTCTTACAGACACTTTAGCCTGCGCCGTGAGGCTAATATTAGAAACTATTCTGCAGGGGCCTGCCATAAGCTCGCTGCACCAGCTAACGTAGATGCAGGGGCCATTAGCCTGCAGTTAACAGAGCTTTGCATTCCTCTAAGTGTGGCCAATATTTTTAGGCTAACATGGCTGCATCCGCTGAGCTAACAAGCTAATGCGGCTAAAGTTTATATTAGCATTCATGGAATTGTGGATAAATTTAACAGGGTCTGGGACCATCTTGAAACTCCAGTGTCAAACCTTGAACAGCCATTTTTATAACAATCAATGCTTCCTCAAACAAACCACAATGCAAACAATTGAATACAGGTGGACAATTACTTGACAAAAAAAGCCCAGGCTTTGCCAGTGAACCAAAGTCCTGAGAACGTACTTATAACCATTTAATAATTCTTCAAGATAATAGACAGATGGATCGAACGATGCAGGTAAAGATAAAGATAAGAGGAGAGAGGTAAGGTGAGGTAAGGAGGCGAGGCGAGGGGTGATTTACCATCTTGAGACGTCCTGTAAAGACATGTGGAGGAAGTCTACTGTGGATCACACAATGAATCTCCCATTCCTGAGCTCAAAGACTAATCAAGACTCCAAGGTCACTCACTCACACACACACACAAACACACACGCGCACATAGATACATATATCAGGCCTCAAGCTTGGACAGTGTCCTGGTCATTAGATTTACTATTGATGAAATGGGGTTTTGTCCCAAGTACTGTATGTTATGTGATGTAAAAATGTCATTTTGCCAACAGAAGCAACACAAGTATATTATAGAACATACAGAACATATAGAACATATAGAACATATTTATATGGGTGAAAAGATGATTCAATTAAACGTGAATCTACACAGTACCTTTAATGAAGTAAACAGTTTTAGGAAGAGTGAAAGGGATCTTCTACATCCATGGAGCGAGGGAGAGAAAGGGAAAGAGTGAAGAATGTTTGAATTCCATGTGTTGTATGTGTAGTGTGACTCACGCCCTTTACCATCTTAAAATGCATGAGCTTCAATCAATAAAGGGGATGCAACACATACAATGAAAAACAATATCATATAAAACCCAAATAATTGGAAGACAGCATTACTTGCAGCATTACCCTGACCTGGTACAGCAAGCAATTGCAGAAAAACCGTCATAACTGCCAATAAATTATCATTCAGTCCCTTCACTTCAGGACCATGCCGGTTAAGCACTACAGTGTACACTCTCTCCGGTCAATCCTTTTTTGACTTCAGAATCCATCTTTGTTCTGTAAACGACAAAGTGGGACAGATGAGCAACAGGCCAACATGACACAAACACACCTGGTGAGTGTGTGAGGATTGAGGCCTCCAGAACTGACAGTCATGCTCTGATTGATCTCTAGAGATTCATGGAAGAGGTGCGCTCCTCACACCTATCCAACTGCGTGGTGTTTGTGTAGAGTGTGTGTGGAGTGTATGGGGAAGGTAGTGGTGTGTGTGTTTGTGTGCTTGTGTCTGCATGCATGTTTTTTGTGTATGTGTGTGTTCATATTTATGTGTGTGTGTAGTTAACCCTTGTGTTATCTTCGGGTCATTCTGACCCATCAGTCATTGTGACCCACCGTCGTATTGCGACAAATTTACCTCATACAAAAACAAAGTGAAGCATTTTCTTTTAACTGTCGGGCTGTCTCAGACCCCCCACATTGGAATGGTTAAAAGAAAATTATTTGTATTTGTTTTTGTATTGGGTAAAATTGGGTAAACACAACGATGGTTCGTTATGAACCTTTGGGTCATGTGACCCGAAGGCAGCACGAGGGTTAAGGGTGTGCGTATTTCAAGGTTTGTGTGTATGTGTCGGCAGAGGGGGGGTGAGGGGGCTGAGCTAACACACAGCCATTCTTGGAGTAGCATGAACCTAAGATTGGGATTAACCATACAGTGGGACTGTGATGAAAATAATTTGGCCACTGCTAAAGTTTAGAAATTAATCACTTAAACTATCAGCTGCCTCTCTCTCTCTCTCTCTCTCTCTCTCTCTCTCTCTCTCTCTCTCTCTCTCTCTCTCTCTCTCTCTCTCTCTCTCTCTCTCTCTCTCTCTCTCTCTCTCTCTCTCTCTCTCTCTCTCTCTCTCTCTCTCTCTCTCTCTCTCTCTCTCTCTCTCTCTCTCTCTCTCTCTCTCTCTCTCTCTCTCTCTCTCTCTCTCTCTCTCTCTCTCTCTCTCTCTCTCTCTCTCTCTCTCTCTCTCTCTCTCTCTCTCTCACACACACACACACACACACACACACACACAGAGGCAGTGCTAGATGGCCAGATGCACACTATAGACTTCCTTGCTGTTCCCTTGTATGATAAACACACACACTGACCTTCTTGGTTCTCCTTAATCTGATTGATCCACACAGGAATGAAGTTAGAATGGATCGGACCGGCCCATTGGTTTTGTGTGTAAATAAATATACAGCCCATTACATGAATACAGAGCAGGGCGGAAACATTGCCTTGCTAAGCGACGACCCCCCCCCTTGCCCACCTCACCCCCCTCAATCGATTGGAAACCATTACAACTTGTTCCTTCCTGTCTGCAGAACAGTCACTCTGAAGGAGACTACATTTCAAGCGTTTCGGAAAAGGCCGGAAAGAATGCTAACCCTTCACCACACTCGATCTGGATGCATCAGTAGACGACAGCGAAACAGACACATGCGATTGTATTGATTTATCAAAGCTTTAACGTTTAAAATCCTGTTTACGGTACAGATGCTCTGAAAACTCCAACACTTTTACAAATGTAGAAAGTAAAGGCAAACAGCTAGATAAAATGGAGGGCAGGTCAGGTGTTACCGTAACACAAAAGACAGTCTCAGAGACTGGTGGAGCGTCCAAACTTCAGATACTCAAACCCACTTGGATTCAAGCTAAACACATCTGAAAGGGTTTCCAAACCTTGTGTATCTCATGTGACTACATTGCATTACCTTTAGTAATAACATCATGTTACATGGGAATTGTATGGTTTAGAGTTAGCAATAGGGGTTCAGGCATGAACCCTCAGTAGTAAGTAGAAAATAACACTTTATTGAAAATTGAAAACACATTGGTCCTGGCATATATGGTTTTGCTTGCACCGGCTCTCTGCATGTAACTCAACTGAGACCCTGTCTCGACATCTGTGGCAGAGAGCTGTGATACACATTCCCCCTTTAGATAGAGAGACAGAACCAAGGGTGGAGGCCAGGGTGGTGGAGGCAATAAGGAAGAAGCGACGCACCTGTGTCGTACGGGGACAATGGCTCAGTTCCATGTATTGCGTAGACCGTCCTGCTATAACGACAAAAAGACTGTGTGATATGACTGTGGTGCTGACCGACAGCATGTTATCTTGGGGTCTCATGCTTGAACCAGCTCCGCCCGATAATTACGAAAGTATAAGAAGGCACAGTATGGGGGAGGGGTGTAAGGGGTAACGGCTAAGTAAATATTGTAAAGCAGGAGTTGAAGTTTAAGTCACCATAACAAGATTAAACGTTAACATCCACTTACCCCTGGAAAGCCTAACCTCCCTCATACCAAGTTTCACTAATAACACGTAATGATTTGTTACGCTTAACCACAATGAACTGCAACTTTGTAGCAATTCTAACAATGTTACCATATGTGTTAACACAGTATGCAAAGTGTCACCCTTCTTTCAACCCTTCATTGGGCCTGACTGAACTGGACCAGAGCAGAGTATGATGTCACGAGTGTCCACCTGGCAGAGGACAAATCGAAACGAACCACCAAACAAAGTGTTTTCTAGTCTTTCACTCACTCCATCTAGCAAAATCACTGATGTAATCGCCCAGTCTCCAGGCAGACAGCTAATACTAACTCCAACACCCGGGTTCTGATTTCAGGGTCTGAAGCTGCCGTGTGAAATGACGAATGAAACAAATCGTCGGTCCGTTGCTTTCGTCCTTTCGTCTCTCCCCCTTTTTCTTCCTTTTCCTCCCTCGCTTTGCCAAGCTCCTTAGCTGGGAGCCGTTCTCTTTTCAATATCGCTGATTAAAAATGTCTGATGCATCAACAAGACTAAGCTGATTATAGATTTCGTTTCCCTGAGCAAAGGTTTCTAAAGAGCTGAGGGGAAAAGTGAAAGAGGAGGAGGAGAGGATGTGTAGTGGGGGGGGGATGGGGGTTTGAAGGGTGATTCAAAGCTTCAGAATTGGGCAAGATGGGGCCCACTCTGAATGGGAGGATCTGTCACATGTGTGCGTGTGTGTGAGAGTGTGTGGGCGTGTGTGTTAAAAGTTTAAAGATATTCCTTCAGGTATCTAGAGGACTTGATTTTTAAGAACCTGAGGTGATATCAATCCTTAAAAGACTGTGTGTGTGTGTGCCTGCGTACATGTGTGTGTTATTGACAGCTGTGCCTGCTTGCTGGGGACACTAGTGGCTGAGCAGATAGTGTAGCGCAGTTCTGGGGATGAGAAGATGAGGGCTCAGGCTCCAAGCCAAAAAATACTTTGATCACACTTTTTCTTCATTTCCTCTTCTCCCTTTTCTCTTTCCCCCTCTCTTCCTCTCCAAACCACCAAGACACACACACACTATCCCCCCCCCCCCCCACATGCACAAACTTTGTTTCGGACACGGAGAAACCTCAAGCTACCTCTTTTCTCTTCACAGGTTTAAACACGTGGTCTTGACATGTGCACTTAAAACATCCATTTGAATAATTCTACTGTGAATGTTGAGTGATGCGGTCCTCCCTTAACCCCAGCACGTCTGACGGAGATGGAGGCCAGATAAGGTAATTCGGCCCTGAGATAGACGGAAAGAAAAAAAGACCTGTTATTTTCTCTTCCCTATTCCCCTCATCCCTCCATCTCCTGTCAACGTCAATGATGCACACCCTTATCTGTTCTCGTCGAGCCAAGACCAAGGATGGGGGGAGGGGGGGGAGAAAAGGAAGAGAAAGAGAGAGAGAGAGAGAGAGAGAGAGAGAGAGAGAGAGAGAGAGAGAGAGAGAGAGAGAGAGAGAGAGAGAGAGAGAGAGAGAGAGAAAGAGAGAAAGAGAGATATGATTGGAACCTTAGACAGCCGCACATGGGCAATTTCCACAAATGAAATTACACAAACCATAGCAATTTCTAAATCTCACTCAACCTCTCCCTGTGTCTCCGTCATCTTTCTCTTTTTTGCTCTCTTTCTCTCTCTCTTTCTCTCTCCCTCTCTCTCCCTCTCAAAAAGGAGGTCCATGAGGATATTTTGACTCACAGACAAACCAATGACATCATAAGAATATGACGATATTGCCCTTAAGCCAATGTGAGTAAATGTAAGTGTGAGTGTGCATGTGTGTGTCACTCATCTGGTCTCTGTTGACAGTCCACCACAAGGTCATCTATGCTTTGACTCAGAGATGGAAAGGAGGACAGCGAATAAAGCCTCATGCACAGAGAGTTGAAGTCAAAAATGTATGATTTTCCTCATAACCATGACCATATGTAGGCCTCTTTTTAACAGGGTTTTGACTTGGAAAATGTTAAAGATTTGACCTCAGACCTTCTCTTTCAGGGAGATAGTAATGTGACCCAGTGCAGAAACATGTGCTAGGCTCTAGGACAGTGTGTGCACGTAGTGTTTAAGTGAAGTTCTTTGTCAGTCCTCATGTACGTATGTTAGTGTGAGTTCGACTGCCATGTTATTGTTGACCTTGTTGCACAAATATACTTGGATTTTACTATTGCATTACTATTCCTTGAAGTCTTGATCATTACTGAGACATGCAACACACAGACACACAAACAAACACACACATGCATACAGTGCTGTATATCCTCACTCTTAATTTTTGAAATCCCATTCTTAATCTTTGCTGATTCAGCTAAATTGATCCATCTGGCTTTGAAGACCCTCACTAGTCTACCTGGCTAAACATCTCACTTCAAAACAGCACACAAAATCCAACTTCCATCGAAGTACACACAATCGAACGGAGAAGACTCCCTGTACAGTTACGATGCACAGAAGCTAAAAAACAAAGCCTTTCCTTTGTGTTACTGCCTTTCTTGTTAAGACAATCGCAGCTTGAGAAATGAAAAGATTTAAGGAGAATAGGCACGGTTTCTGTTCAAGCAGCACTGAATGCATGGTAAAAATGCATTGCACCAAAGGTGTAGAACACAAGGGAGAAGGGGGTGTCAATCTACCGATACACAAAAAAGCTTTAATACTTTCCACTCTGTTTCAAACAATTAGCACCTCAGCCATCATAAAACTACCTCGTAGCCTATGCATAAAAACATGAGCTAGGAGAATTGTTATAAAACATACAATCTTGGTGAAGTGATTATTTTAAAAAACAGATCCCGCTGCTTTTCCTCGTCATAAACCTTTTAAAATTCCCCTGGCCTCCGCTTCTGTTGTTCAATGTCAAAAAAATCCCATATCACTTTGAAAGTGTCTCACTTTCTCTCTCCCCTACTCTCTCCCTTCTTTTAATCGTATGTCTAATTTGAATGATGCGTCTCTGTTTCTGCTGACAGTTTAGGTCAGATCCACTCACACGTTGCTGTGGTGTTTGTTCCTTGATGTTTTGTACCAAGGACCAATCAGATGGCCTGTCCATGGTGAGCAATGCGAGCTGGGTGCGGAGTCTATTGGTCCAAATCATAAAGGTGATATTCTGATAACCAACAGTCCTTTTGGCTAAAGTTATAAAAGGCCTCCAGTTTTCTACAGACATTTGGATTTATAATTGGTGGAACTGGCATAGGAAATAGACCCAGAGATTTTGCCGGAAAGATTAAAAATACACTTGGCTAGAGTTTTCAAAAAATGTTGCCCTGTGAAATAATGTATTCATGAGAGCCAAAATCACTATTTTTTATCCTTTTTCTCTATTTCTGTATCTGTTCCCCCCTCTCTTGTATTGGAGCTTAAATTAAACCAGCCTCTCTCTTCCCTTCTCTCTCTGACTGCCAGCTGGCCTCAGACCCAGTTGATGAGCCTCCCTAACTGACCCAGACGTGGCCCGGGAACAAAGGAACAACTGAGTGAGAGGAAGGAGGAGAGACCAAAACGGTTGGTCTAAATCCATCTCGGCTTTGGATTTACAATTAGCTCTTTAATTAAAGTCAAGGTTGTGGGTTTGCGTTTCGTGTGTATGTGTGGGTGTGCATTTAGTTTAGTGAGGCGGGGTTTTAAGCACAGTAGAAAAAACAAGGATGATAGTACAACTCTTTCTCTCTCTCTTTTTCATGCTGCCTCTCCTATCCTCCCTTACCCTCTCCTCCTTCCTCTCTCGATGCATGATAACAAAAACATGAGATATTCACTCGTGACAGCTCTTTGTCATGTTTTGACTGGCCAGAACTTTGCAAAGGTAATTTTCGATGTCACAAAGTGCAGTTGCTTTCTTTCAGCTCATTCATCTTTGTAATCAGATAGTGACACCAACATGAATCACATTTTATCTTCGACATCAACATGTCAGACACAAACTGAATTCCAACAGCACTTTCACAGAGATCAAAATGACTAAATAACCATCCTGTTATTAATGCTGTAAATAATAATATAAAAGTGTCAAATATGCACAAAGACCAACATCTAAACCCATGATGGTGTGAGTGAGGGTGAGAGTGAATCTGCAAAACCATCAGAGAGCTGAGAAGACATGGACATGATACTGGAGGTGCACACATTTCAAACTTTAATGGTCGTGTTCACTATAAAATGACTTTTTGCCAATACAAGACGGTTATACTGTTCATTTTCTATCCCTGTCATGTATGATACAGACTTCAAAATATCTCCATAAAGGATGACCTGGGACAAATCTGTTTTTTCTCTCTCTCTCATCAAATACTCTCACACACACACCACACCTTATACCACACCTTATGCCAAATCACTTTCAAGAGGTCATACTGCAAGGAACGAGGCCTGCATGCATGTTTGTTCGTTCATGCGTTTGTGTGTGTGGAGGGGGGGGGGAGGGGGGGAGCAATGGCTAGACATAATGGCAATGGCATTTAACAAAGCAATGTGCATCTCGAATAAACAGTAAATACATTTATTTTAAACGGACAATCCCCGATCCAAATAAAATAACCAATCAGTGAAAAATAACTTCAAATTTACAGAGAAAATAATGAAATTACCTCTGCTTCACGGGATTTTTAATCGCATGAATGATTGTTCAAACAAAGCATTTAATTTTGTGCCAACACCAAATGAGTTTTGAATCAACATTTGCTTGTGACCTTTCCTTAGCACCATTGTTTATGCTCTTGTTGCCTTCACAGCTGAAGAAAATTTGAAAACTCACATTTTAGGGCTAAATAAAGTGTGAACAAGAAAGGGAATTGTGTGCACATTACACAGAGATAGTCATTCAATGAATTGTTACACTTACTGTACAATGGTAGGGCCCTACATCCACAGACAACTATACTGAAACGCTTGTTTATTAAACACTGTCTTCAACCAGCATAAACACTTCAAGAGTTTAGTGCATGGGAAAGACTTTGAGAGAACCTTCACTGAAAGCGAGGAAGAATGGTCTTCCAACACTGTACTGTACTGTCACAAGGCTGGGGCGATTCTACACAGCACATTGCAAAGTAATACGTTTTAACTTGAGTGTTTACATAGGCCCACTCTCATGGGAGTGCAGCTTGCATGTACACAATGACAATATAAAAGAGGTTTGATAGGGGTGGGGTGTCAGATCAGGGCCACTTACCATGTGACATTATTGGAGTGAAAGCACACTCATCACCTAGCAACAGAATACCAGTCTGAGAGACAGAGACAGAAAGGTAAGACTTGAGATTAAAATAGAATGTTTTTTATTGCATGGGTGCATCCCTGATCGAAGGCAGATATACTGATATGCAACGTTTCTTTGTAAAAGAGATGGTTAGGTCACACCATGGTAGAGCAACCTGTTCAATCATGTGTGCATCAGCTGTCCTCAACGGGTTCATTGATAGATATTGATTATCAGTTCATTATACAATTTACATGTAAATGTCTCAAAGTCTATTAGGTTATTTGTACCGAAAAATGCTGTCGTATGTCGCAATATATTGTCAGCCCTCACTGTGGCACTTATTGCAGGAGTCCAAAGATGAACATGAGCAAACCCAACGCCAGGAGGACACACCTGTTAACATACTGCAGACCACATGAACATGAGCGGAGATCTGCATGGAGAAAGAGAGAGTGTAAAGGAGGGCAGCATTCATTTTGCATCATTAGAATTTGTGATGTTTGGGGAGAGTTAGGGGTGTGTGTGTGTGTGTGTGTGCACCATGACGAACGTAATTTCATTTACTTGAATCTGTCTGTGTGTGTGTACACGTGTTTAAGGAGTGAAAACTTTCACCAATCTGTGCAACTAAGCACAAACCCCAGAGGGAGGCTGTGTGCATTGGAATTAGACACAATTGATTCTTTCCATCTCAATGTCAAATTCAATTCCGCTCCCTGGGATTACAAAGGCCAGAAGCACTAATGCACATTCGCTGCCCATCACTCAGGTCCCTGATCAAACACACACACACACACACACACACACACACACACAAACAGAGGGGCACTAAAATTCCAATTCAACTGATTCAATTTACAGACACATTTGACCTCGCGGAACATAGCTTTAGATAACTAGCCAGCTACACAAAGATAACTAGCTAGCAATACAAAACAGACAGACATACAGACGGGGCAGGGTGTGTCTGAAGTGTGTGCATGCACAGCTGTGTCACCCACACCGTTTATCGCACAGTGGACTAAAAATGTATCCTACAAACAGTCGTGTTTTGCATTCTAACCTTTTAATCATATACTATATCACATTATTCACTGAAAAACCTTTGACAATTTGTGCGAGTTTTGGTTTTTCACTGTGCAGTATTTCGTTTCTATGTCCTGTGTTCTGGCTGTCGTTTGGTTGTATTGATGTCACCTGTTAATCGTTAGCGGGCCTATTCAGCCCTTTGTTTCATTGTGAGGTATCGTTTGTGTTAGGGACGTACTGAGCCTACAGATATTGAAATATTTGGATTGTGTATACCTTTGCCCTGTATCCTTGACTTTGAATATTGTCTAGCCCTTTGGATTCATTTTTGCCTTGTGGATTACCGACCCGTTTGTTTGACTACGATTCTTGCCTTGTCCTTTTTGGAAGAAAACACATCACCGTGTACTCTGCGTCTGGGTCCTCTTCCCTTTCTGGGATCTATTTGGGATCGTGACACATAGATGGTTTGTCTGGCTCTGGACCGTCTAAGAACCACACAGCATGAACATGTGCATAAACAGAGCCTAAGCATTTAGGCTTAACTAAAACCAGATATCCCAAATAGGGAAAGGCCGTGCCTTGTCTTATCCTTTACATATGTATTCCCATGAACGCAAATGCCTTTTTAAAATAAAGAGGATGACCTCTCTCTCTCGTTTTCAGGTGATTAATTCATGTTTAAGTACTTGGAAAACCAACTACTTGACCTGAGAATTTACCCAAACAAAAAACAGGAAATGGAAAGAGGATATTCATAATAATTTGTCTTCAAAACAAACAGGCTTCCTATACATACAGTTCATTTAATGAGAGGTGTGCGTGTGCATGCATAGTAAGATCAGTGCAGGGGCGTATGAGTTGTATTCACCATGAAAAGTCAGTGCTGTGAAGTGGAGACTAACCTCACTCCCACTCAGAGCTCCGGAGAAGAGGGAGTCACGGCTAACTCGACCATGATGCTCCTTCACAGGCTACACTCACAAAAGTAGGAGAGGCCCCTGGAGGGCCCTGACGCACTGCCACCCACCTTTCCATGCCAAGCCTACAGTATGTGTGCGGTAGACTTGGGTCTGAGTGTATATCTTTGCTTTCATTACGGCTTTAAATTACAGCTTTTGTGTGCATTTAAACTGTAGTAGGGTGGGTGGGTTTGTGTGGGCGGGTGCGTGTGTGTCTGACCCACCATTCATGGTGGGGACCAAGGAGTTCCAGAACTGACAGCGCTCAGCAAACATCTTCCTCTGGAGGAGAGGCGGGCCACTGTCCAGTCTGATGTATTCCTGCTGCTCCAAGGTAAACATGGGCCAATCCCCATCTGTTATCATTGGGTTCCTACCAAAAAAAGAATAGGTGACTGCATATACATTGGGTACATTGCCCCATGGAGGTATTTATGATACATATCCATATACAAATATTGCATCATAAATATAAACATTGTGCATGGTCATGAGAAGACATGCATGCAAACTGATACACATTTTTTTATTATATTATATACTTTGATTTACTTGTGAGTAGAACTTTGAGAGATCTATTAAGAGATCCTTGTGTGAGTGTGTAGCAAATCTAACATACCCAGTTCTGGCAAAGTTGGCCCAACGCTTCATAAGCCCCTTGCTTAGAGCCACCTCCTCATATGTGTATCCCAGACTGCTATTCAGAGGAATTCCCAAGACAAACTCAATCTCGTAGCCATGCATGACGCCCATCCACGCTGGCCAGGGATTGGCTGAGGAGTGGTGGTCGAACAGATAAAGGTGGGACTTACCCCCGTGTTCTGTATACCTGTAGTGAAACAAACAACAAATGTGTAAGCCCAATAGAACTTCAGTCTTTGTGACAAAACAGAACTTAACTCTGTCCTTTCTCTCCATCCTTACCTGTGGGTAAAGTTTAACAATGGGCAGTTAAAGAACCAGTCACCCACTATACTACCAAGTGCATCACGATATTTTGCACTGCTACTCTCATTTGCCCAATAGAGGTAGCGTGAAGCCACCTTCTCTCTCAAAACATCATTGAATTGTGGCAGTGCTAATTTCAGCCCTTCCAGGAAGTCGTCTTTGCTGATCAGGCTCTGGCCAGTGATGTCAAATCCTGGTGCCCCTTGAAGCAGGAAGTAAGTCCCTTCATCCTTGTTTAGACCAACCAGAACATCAGTCTTCTTGAAGTTACCACTTTGGAGCAGGACCTGGGTTTTATACAAACAGATACAAATATCTTATTTAATCAGCGTTCAGAGATTATCAGTGATCAGATGGAGGAAATTCTTGGAACAATGGGCAAACTCATCTAAAATTGAGAAGAAACCTTTATTCCTTAAGTTTTTTTCCCCCTCAAATTTAATTAAACCATGTTCCAAATAGAATTTGACAGCATTTAAACGGTAGGCACCACCAAACACACAGTACATACATATTATACCTCAGGGTGTTCTGGTAAGAAGTGTCCATCCACAACTGGGTGGAATGGTAACCCTATAAGTGAGGGGCCGCTGAGAACATGAAACTGGTGGAGGAGGATGTCATCAACAGGAGCTTCCTGCAGACATGGCTCCAGGTCTGCCAGGGAGGAGAGGGGACAACCCAGAGCCTTCCCCAGGCTCCATGACCTGCCGCCGGCGAAGAAAGACCCATCACAGCCCGTGTGTCCGATTGCATGTCACAGGTGTCCCCCAAAAATCAGCTAAAGTAGGTATGCGTGCGTGCACACGTGTTTGTAGGAAGTGGCCTTTTAACTTTGCATGTGTGGAAAATTCCTAAACTGAATAAAGAAAATATAATATTTAAATACGTAGATTCCAATGTTGATATTTTCTCTGTGTATGGGTACCTATTCCAGGCCTCTGCCTGGCTCAGTGAGACCCATGGAGCGTTGGGCGAACCACTCTGCAGTATGGCTCTATGGAAGAGCCCCTGGCTCCCTGGAGAGAGCAGGTGGACACCCACCGACCCTGCTCCTGCACTTTCCCCAAACAGCGTCACCTGAGATAGGACACAAAACAGCTGACAAAGTCCTTTTTTCTGGACCTTGACTTGATGCAATAGCCTGACAACACTTAGCTTTATTGCTACCTTTGAAGGGTCGCCTCCAAAAGCTTCAATGTTTTCCATTACCCAACGAAGAGCCAATTGCTGGTCCAGTATTCCACTGTTTCCGTGGACACGAGGTGCCCCAGGGAGAGCTAGGAAGCCGAGGGCTCCCAGTCTGTGTTCAATCACAACTTAAGTTCATTATATCCTACCTACAATACCTTGACATACCGTATGCATATATATAACCATGTGCCTCCTTTGTTTAGATTTACTGTAGATACTGTAAGTATACTTGCTCTGAGCTGGTGAAAGATTTGACGTTGCCTTACCTGTAGTTCATGGACACCACAACAACATCTTCTGATTGGCTGAGGAAGCGTCCATCATATATGTTCAGACTGGAGGTCCCTGAAGTGAACCCGCCCCCATAGATCCACACCATTACAGGAGCCAGTGAGTATGTGCTGGACCGTGGGTGGGTGGGGCAGGGGGTCCAGACATTGAGGTAGAGGCAGTCCTCATTCATCTGGGTGTTGGCATTCCACATCTCAGCACCTTGGAACCCTGTCCATGGAAGGCAGCATTACCAATGCATGCCCAGATACTTTACGTACAGGTAAACAGGGCGTGTGCATGTGGGTGGCTGTTCAATAAGCATGTTTCCGTGAATTGTAAATGATGCGTGTGGGTGTGTGTGAATGACCAGGGAAGGCTGTATCCAGTGGTTGGCAGCATGAATTGGGAAAGCGTGTAGCATCCTTCACCCCTGCCCATTCTTCCACTGGCTCTGGGCTTCGGAATCTCAGCTTCCCAACGGGAGGTTTTCCATAGGGGATTCCCAGGAATGCCAATATGGAGCCACTCCCTGGCACTGAGAGACGCACCCCCTGGACTCTTCCTATGGCTGTAGCCACAATGAGGTCATGCTGAGTAGCTGAAGTCAGGGTGAGAAGGCGGAGCAACAAAAGTGACAGGAGGATGGTAATGTGTGCTGGAATATGGGTCGCCATAGATACACCTTTAGGTCTTGGGGGAAGAAAATACAAAAGCAAGTCAGATAAAGTCAGAAATTCATACACAGGGACAGACAGTTTGTCTGATGAGAACCTATGAAGTGTGTATATGTATTAAATGACCGCGCGCATGTGCTTCTGTTGTGGCCCACTTTACGCTTGATGCAATGAGTAATACATCATTGTAAAACACGACAATTGATTTAAGACAAAACAGCAAAGCCACGTTTTCGAATTATTCTGAGCGAGTGACCGCGACGAACCCAGAAAGGCGTTAGAAAGGAGAATTAACAATTTCGCAAAACCAAGTGCTGCTCATGTGTGCATCCCTATTATAGGTCAACCTTCTAATGAAACGTTTTATTTTTTTATTCCACCTACTCATACTTACTGCGTGACTTTAGTGGGTTAACTTTAATGCGCGGAGTGAGAAAAGATCCCTCGAGTGTAGCTTCTGTTATCCCCTCATTCCAGTTTGCCTATTGTCGCTTTTCGCCAGGGACGTGGTCTAGTAGTCTGATTTGGTTTGTGTTAGATTGCTATAAATTGGCCCATTTCACTTGCGCAAGCATTGCTATTTGAATGGAGTTAGATTAACTAGTTAAAGTTCAGGAGGAAGAAAGCGCACCAAGACTCCTCCTTCACGCCAATCAACTAATACGCATCAGCCCAGTGAAAGCACGGAGGAATGCAACCGAACTCCCCTTTTTCAATTACGAGTTCTGTATAAAGTCTCTTCCGTTCCTCTGGTCCTCGTGCTAGCATGTTATTGTCACCCTCCTGCCCTTCCCTTCCTTCTCTGCTCTCCCTGTCGTCTTGGCTCTGCTACCAGGCTCCACCACCAATCGGGCTTGGCTGCTACCAGCCCTGCTTCAATAAAAGCATATCTATTCAATGGTGTGTTACTGAACTCGTGAAAAGGATGTTTGATGACAGACTACACAGTTCTGACATGAGCGTCTGGACTCCGTGTCTAAGTAAACAAGGCAGTGACCGCTGGGCTGCACACCTGCAACCTAATCGGACCCAGCAAGGTTAATTCTAAGTGAGTCAAACGTTTCTTGTCACATTTAAACCATATTGGACTTTTTTTTCCCAAGCTTTGACTTTAAACATGACAACTATTTTACATAGTTGGGATGGCTGTTATTAAAGTATTTTTAAAAGCTATGACAGAATGTTTAGCCTATAGGACTGTCAAACATTCTGGAAGGTGTAAAACTGCAGTCATAGGCTATTGTGCGCAAAACAAAAACACGTGGGACTGGTCGGCAATGACAGTCATTATGAATTGGTTTTTAATTACATTGTCTATGCAAATACAAATAACACAAAAGCCTAGAGAAATTGGAAGACTTAAATAACGTTAGACAGTGTGCGAATTATACTATGACAATCGGTGGGGTCTACTATAGCCCCCCCCGGGAACGAAGTTCACCCCTGACGCAGCCCCATTCTAGTAAACGGCACAACAATGGCACACACAAACGCACGACTAAGACTCCAAACACGATTGTTTGTAGTCATTTCTTTCTGAAACAAAAAAGTTTATCTTTACAAAATTAACCGAGGAACCTATCTGACTGTTCATCTGAAAATAAGGAAGTTGGAAATCAAGCAATGAGACAGAAAAATGAAGCTATCTTGCTTGATACAGACGATAGCTATCTTTTAAGTTGGTGGTGGTTAACCATGTTTCTATCATTAACATTGTTGTGAATATTCTACAACTAATTGCCATTACAAATACATTCGTGACAGATTTTTGGGTGGTATTAGATACTTGCCTTTCTTGTACTTTCTCACGACGCGGAACGCACCGCTACGTAGCTACACTGAGGTGATTCAACCAGCTTCTGTATTGCACACTGCCTGGTCACTCGCGCGCAGTGTTTCTTGAGTTGTATTGGGCACTTGTCACTCGCGCTGTTTATTGGGTGAATTTTGACTATGGCAGGTGTGTGATTCCCTGCCATTAACCCTCGTGCTGCCTTCGGGTCACATGACCCAAAGGTTCATAACGAACCATCGTTGTGTTTACCCAATTTTACCCAATACAAAAACAAATTAAAATAATTTTCTTTTAACCTTTGCAATGTGGGGGGTCTGAGACAGCCTAGCTGTTAAAAGAAAATGCTTCACTTTGTCTTTGTATGCGGTAAATCTGTCGCAATACGACGGTGGGTCACAATGACTGATGGGTCAGAATGACCCGAAGATAACACAAGGGTTAAGTCAACATTTCTCGCACAGTTGTATCGCACAGAAATGTGCGATACAACTGTTATTGAATGAATATGGTAAATATATTGTAATATTTACGATTACAGGTAAGAACGATATCGACCCCTCCGATCGGGGGGGTCAGACCCCCCCAACTCCCCCCGTAATTCGCACACTGACGTTAGACCAACTGATCGCACTGAGCAACATTTGCGTTCATGCGACTTGCAAAGTACCCCGACATTTAAAGTACACAGTAGACTACTTTGTAGTAATCCATAATACATAGCAGAATTATAGCATTTAAAAAGTTAAACTTATACCCTGTCATATGTAGGCTATTAACTTCAGATAGGCCTCTCTTGTGTCTCGCGCGTGCGCGCGCACGCGCGAGACACAAGAGAGAGAAATAGTTTGTATCCACTAGAACATGCGTATCATGTTGCTGCGCAGTCTTCCAAATAATTCCCAGTCTAACAGCGCAACCTACACGACTACGCCCTGTTCAAGATCAATTCGGGTGAAATTCTGATTCTTGGTATGGTGGAATAGGGGGGCTGGATTGTGAAATCAATATATCCCTTTTATTTTATCACGACAGGCCAAAATATGTACTAAACAATCCTCCTGACCAGATCACACCACATGTATTTTGACTTAGCGCCACAATGTAAATGTACAATTTAGTTTTATTTATCTAAATTACTGTTTATTGATCTAAATTACTGTTAATTGGGTTATCAATGACTTGACAATGCAGTAGTACATGCGCAAAAAGTTTTCCGTAATGAATTTAGGCTAGATATGCAAGATCAGCAACACCTCACTGTGACTGAACCGACACAGACACACTCCACCAATTTGTATTGCTTGGCATTCTAAATTGGTCATTTCCGAAGTAGGTTTGGGCCCCAAACGTTAAGTGGCGAAAATCTTTAATTAATCAGAACATCTGCTAAAATGTGTAGAGACACGTGTCGACCATAATTATCGATGCGCACGGTTATTGAATGTGTTACCGAACGCACACTTACTGAAAAGTAATCTCTCTCATACAATGCACCTGTATCCCTCCATACTTAAAACCTCCCGCTACCTGTCCTATTTTCAGAAAATCAGCAATCTTCAATGGTGGGTGATAACTGCAAAAGAGGAGGGATGGGAGGTTGGCTCTTTACAGGCCTATAAGTACAGGGAGGGAGGGAGGGAGGGAGGGAGGGAGGGAGGGAGGGAATAAACTGAAAAAAGCAGTATTCTGCCTAACCACCAGTGGCATTAGCCTGGAACTAGTGGAACTGACAGTCATTCGTTTGGGGCCTTTGAGGGAAAGCTCCTCTGATTCCAGTCATCAAAATGGTTCTTGGACTGGAAAACAGAGTTGCCCCCAGATTGCATTTCATACACATCCATTTAACTTCAATCTAGAATTTCTACACCTGAACCAAAAAACTTGCCCTTTGTGTGTTAGCTAAAAGATGAGATGGTAAGTATCCAATCACAGACCCTTTGGGATGGGACATTTTTTTTGTGTGTGTGTGCGCGTGTGTGTTTGTACATGTTAGTGTGGTGGAGGGGGATGCATGTGAAGTCAGTTCAGTATGAAGACACCATCGACAACAGACACAAAACAACCAAACACAGTAGAGTAGTCAGACAGACACTGTTCTCTCTACTGGGACTTCATGGAAATGTTAGCAGGTATAACTGGGACTGATGGGTGGACTGGGAGGGCATCACCCAAGTGAGCGGATGACTGGAAAATAGGAAGATGTAAAATATGTGTCCCCATAACAAGTCATGGTCTGCTACCCGGACTTGAACCTTAGACCCTTAGGAAGAGAATTTGTCAAATATGCTTCTCAAATGCAAACACACACAAACACACATGCACACACACACACTGTTGTGATGAAGTCCAAGGGAAAATAATTGATGACCGAGGAAAAACTAAGACTCAATAAAAAAGTTTAACAAACATGTTTTCCTAGTGTGAACTATTCTACCCCAGTGAGTTGTGGTTTTGATGAGGGAAGGGGATAGGATACAGAGTGACCTCATATGAAATGCAGTAAACTTATACAAACATTGTTTCTATAGAATACTTTACTTTGAGGGCACAGAGAGGTAGTCAAGTTTCAACACCAAATTCTGCAGTGTACAACTTCTCAGCCTTGTAAGAAAAGATGACAAAATCACAACTCACCATGTACTTTCAGGTTGTAGTGTCTCCACTGTCTCAAGCTGAAAGCCTCGTCATATGGAGCAACAGTATATGAACATCAACAGATCACCATGACCTGAGACAGATGAAAGACAGGTTTCCAAGCCTCACTGGACCTCACTTCTCACGACACACTCACGTACACAAACAAACAGCTGAGATCATCCCCCCCATCACATTTACACCACACGTTGCATCCGCAAAGCCACAGCGTTGTTGATTACACCCCTCACACAAACCTTTCACCCCCCTGCTGTCTGGCAAGAGGTACCAAAGCACTCTGCCCCTCATGGCCAGACTGTGAAACAGCCTCTTACCCCAAGCCATCAGACTCCTCAATCGTCAGACACTGGACTGACACACACCTTGCAATTCCTTGCACATTCTAAATACTATGCCACGATATGTATGTTTACATCCACAGTATCCTTACTGCTACCTAATAACTGCTACCTCAATGCAATACTTACTTTAATTTACATCTGTGCTGGTCAGCGCTGCACTGTCTCTGACTGTGCCTATTGTCGTTTGCACGTGCGCTTTATGAAGGAACCTTGTGAAATACCTGTTGCCTCATGTAGTACTGGTTGTCTATATTGTATATGTAGCACCATGGTCCTGGAGGAACGTTGTCTCGTTTCATTGTGTATAACCGTATATGAATGAAATGACAATAACAACCACTTGACTTGACTTACAAACATGCACTCGCACATATTAACACACTCAAACACACACCCACACACAGACACACACATGATCCTCTCTACCCTCATGCCTCCCTTCTGTTAACCTCCACAGGCAATGCAGCCCTCGTGCAGATGTGTCCATCACAGACAGATGTAGGCGTAATTAGAAAGTGGGGTTGGGGTCAGGGGGGAGGAGGGGGCTGAGAAGAGAGAATGGGGGCGGGGGGCGGCAATTAATCAAAAAGCTTGTCACATTGGAAAAGAAAGGGAGGGGTAAACTTTGAATGCCAGGGGTACTGGTTCTAAATCCCCGTGATCAGAAGAGAGTGGTTAATTGGGAGACAGGGTGGGAGGTTCTCTGAAGAGACCAGTGGGGGCTGGTGAGAGCAGTAAGAGCCCCTGTCACCTCCGTGTTGAAACGACAAAATGGAACACGTTGCTGTGCAGTCTTTCAAATAACACCATCACCGTTTCACAACGTTGTTAGGATCATTTCTTTATCAAGTAATGCACAGAGTCGTTGGATTCAAAGAAAGTACAATAGTTTAATGCTTGCCAGCAAGCAGACAAAGTCTGATTGCAATACAAAGTTTGTCTGGTTCACAAGTCTTCAGGTAAGACCATTTATTGGTGAGAAGTCCCCTCCTCAGCATATCAGCTGTCAATATGATCGTTCCCAGAGACAGAGTGCGCGTGCACGTGGAAACTTACAGAGTTCTCCGACCCTAGGCTTGACCATATGATTCACTCAACACAGAGAAGGTTTATTGCACCTCTAGTATGATAATGGTCAACCTAGGTCAGTTTGTTTACGTAAGCCTAGTGTCATCTATAGGTCATGTGGGGAGAGGGCTCTCTACTGACAAAGGAATGCTAGCACCAGTATTTTCAGAATATAACCTTACATTCTAAATTTCTCCGACAAACGTGCTCTGACTTACAGAGCTATGCCCTCTATACCATATAAGGTAAAGAACATTTGAGTATAAACTGTGGACTTGACTCACAGTTCTGCATCTTGAATAGAGTATTTGGATTGTGAAATCAATATATATATAACTTGTTTTGGTATTACAAAAGGCGTATTTCAGAATGTGTAGGCCACCCCTGTGGCCTATCTGACAGAGTGACGCAAGCATGACTCAAATCCACCACAGCCAACCTTCCAGTGACTTTAACCCTTGTGTTATCTTCGGGTCGTTCTGACCCATCAGTCATTGTGACCCACCGTCGTATTGCGACAACTGTACCGCATACAAAAACAAAGTGAAGCATTTTCTTTTAACCGTTGGGCTGTCTCAGACCCCCCACATTGCGAAGTTTAAAAGAAAATTATTTTTATTTGTTTTTGTATTGGGTAAAATTGGGTAAACACAACGATGGTTCGTTATGAACCTTTGGGTCATGTGACCCGAAGGCAGCACGAGGGTTAATAAAGCCTAACAAATCAACAAATCTCTCTCTCTCTTTTTCTCTCTCTCTTTTTCTCTCTCTTTTTCTCTCTCTCTTTTACTCTCTTTTTCTCTCTCTCTCTCTCTCTCTCTCTCTCTCTCTCTCTCTCTCTCTCTCTCTCTCTCTCTCTCTCTCTCTCTCTCTCTCTCTCTCTCTCTCTCTCTCTCTCCCCCTCCAGTGGCACATCCATGGTCACGTGGCCAGTGCAGAAGTGATGAACAACTGTGAATAATGTATTGTAGCCATATCTCTGATGGTTAGATTAGAGCGAGGGGATTAGTGCCTGGTGCATAGAAGATCAAAAACATTTTGGTTCATGAACATCAAATCAGACCAAATCCCTGCTCATATTTGTCTCGGTGGCCGTGTCCGTAAAGGGGTGATAAGTGGGTCACGTTGGCCACAGCTCCAGTGACAGCCCTATTGTTCAAGGGGAAAGTCAGTCTAGAGTTTGACAGAAGGATTACGAAGCATTAGACCACTAATGCTCTCAGTGTGCTGGGGCTTTTAGTGTGTGTGTGCGTATGTGTGTGAGTGAGTTTAAGTGTGTGTTTCTTAACAACATTACACTGCCAAAAGTAGGTAAAGTTTAGCTTACTCATATCACTGGCTAACGCTTCACCAAGACTAGCTATGCATTCCAGCAGTTTGGAATTATCATTGGTAGGTAAGCTTTTATCTGCCATCAGAACAATGGACTGGCATTAGTTTAGTAAAGTAGGACATTTCGAAGAAATGCTGTGTTGAGTGTTTTTCATAATTTAGTTTTGGGAGGAATCCTCATTAAAACTTTGGTGTTTTCACGCACACACACATATACACATATACACACACAAACACACACACACACTAAAGCAGGTTAATACAACCACTGTGTTTCTGAGGGACTGGTATATTGCAGCCATAATTCACATTGGCCTAGTTTCCTTAAACCGCCTGTGGGGTTTGCTACAAGGTGAGCATCTTTATATGAGATTGAAGAAGGGGGGAAACCTGTTCGGCTGTCATTTACTTCATCTCTACCCATCACTCTCAAACACAGATCTATCTCCTACAGTCCCTCCATCTCTCTCTCTCTTTCTCTCTCAATTTTTCTTCGCACCACCAAACCATTCTAGGTACTCTCCTGTATCTAACCAGTCTGGGTATTTATTTTGGTTGGAGGGGTCTACTGTAGCTGTGTGACAGCTGTCAATCACACAGCTAATGTGTGATGTCATACTGTTTTTACATGCTTTCCAACATGCCATCCATTTTTTCAGTCAATATATTTCCTTGTCATGGTTTATAAATTGTGTGATTGAACAAGGGCAGTATTCTAGCAACAGGTTTGCTCTGGGAAGGTAAATTGCTTTCACTTCGGCGTGACTATTTGTTTACTTTTCTGCTGCTGCAAAACAAATTGTACATTGTTTCATTTGGGGGAGAAATATAATAACATTCAGAACGTTAGATGAAATTACATGTGTGTGTGTTTGTGTGTTTTATTACTGCAGTGTAGACGCATATTGATGTTGTTCCTCATCACAGAACACAATATCTTTCACTAGCGACTTCTCATTCACATACACACACACACACACACACACACACACACGCACACACACACACTACACATACACACATAAAACTGAAGAGAATACATCGAAGGTGATTTCTCATTCGTTGCGCCACAAAACTAATCTTGAAATCACTTTGGCCTTTGCCTCTGTGGGTATTTGCATGCACGATGATTGCATGATTCTGTGTGTTCTTGTAAATTAGTGTATATGTGTGTCCATATGATTATGGGAAACAAGACGCATATTTCCAGTGCAGTATAGTAAGTGCGTTATGTGTTATGTGAATCCCACTGCAGTATTGTAAGTGTGTTATATGGATCATATTACAGTATAGTGTTTGTTTCATTCATTTGTGTTTAGCTAAAACTTTGTCTCAAGGACAGAGGGTAAGGGTATAGCAGCTAAATTGGTCAATAGGTAGCTAGCTAGAGATCGAGTTTCAGGGTACTTGCCGCCGAGTGAGACCCTGGCTTTGTTTACATATTAGGGCCATTGTAGGATTTGACTTCCTTCGACCTGAAGCTGCTGAACACACCGGCGACCCACAAGGCAGGAAAACAGCTCGACCTCATCCTGGCACGTAACTGTATCACTGACTTAACCTCTGTAACCCCACTACACATTTCTGATCACTCCTTCATCCAATTATCTGTCTCTCTCCCCCCAACTCCTCCTACCTCCCCTCCCCTCGTAACTTTCCGCCGCAACCTCCGCTCCCTATCCCCCTCCCATTTCTCCTCCATTGTAACATCTTCCCTCCCTCCCATTGACGAGTTTATGTGCCACCCCACTGACACTGCCATCAACACCCTGTTATCCATATTAACTGCATCACTCGACACTCTCTGCCCCTTGTCAACCAGGCCTGCGCGATCTTCTCCCTCCTGCCCGTGGCACACGGATGTGATTCGTGAAGAACGGTCCATCCTTCGGGCAGCTGAGAGGAGATGGCGCAAGTCCAAAGACGGTCTGGACCTCGATAAGTATCACTCCCTCCTCAAATCCTTCTCTGCCCGCATAACTGATGCTAAAACCCACTACTTACTGAACAAAATTAACTCTGCCTCAAACCCTCACAAACTTTTCTCTACCTTCTCCACCCTTCTTAACCCACCTCCCCCACCCTCCCCCTCCACCCTGACAGCAGACGACTTCTCTTTCTTCTTTGAGAAAAAAGTTGCTGACATTAGCAGTCGGTTCCCTGAACCCACCTTTCCTACCCACTCACCTTCTATGACTGACCCAACTAAATGTCTAAACGCTTTCTCTCCCCTGTCCGAGGCAGAGATCTCTGATCTCATTCTCTCTCATCGCCCCACCTCCTGTCCCCTTGATCCAGTCCCCTCCCCTCTCTTTCAAACCATCTCTCCCTCCATCACCATGTCCTTAACTCTTCTCTTACTTCCGGCACTTTCCCCTCTGCCTTCAAACAGGCCAGAGTTAGCCCTCTACTCAAAAAACCCTCCAGTAACCCAGCTGTCCTCCAGAACTACAGACCGGTATCACTACTACCCTTCTTTTCTAAAACAATTGAACACGCTGTATCTAACTGTCAAACTTCCTCTCTCAGAACAACCTGCTTGACCCCAACCAATCGGGCTTCAAGACTGGCCACTCCACAGAAACTGCCCTCCTGTCAGTCACCACTGCCCTCCAGTCTGCCAGAGCAGCTTCGAGGTCATCCGTCATAATTCTGCTGGACCTTTCTGCAGCGTTTGATACGGTTAACCATCAAATCCTGCTGGCCAGACTTTCTGAAATGGGCATCACTGGCACTGTACTTCAGTGGATCTCATCCTACCTGTCGGGAAGATCCTACCAGGTCTCCTGGGGAGGCAAAGTGTCAGGCCCTCGCCAGCTCTCCACTGGTGTCCCACAGGGATCCGTCCTTGGACCCCTCCTCTTCTCCCTCTACACCACCTCGCTTGGACCAATCATCACCTCCCATGGCTTCTCCTACCACTGCTATGCTGACGACACACAGCTGTACCTGTCGTTCCCCCCGACTGATCCGGGGATCTCAGCTAGGATCGAGGCCTGCCTCACAGACATCTCCGTCTGGATGACCGAGCACCACCTCCAGCTGAACCTCGCCAAAACAGAACTCCTCATCATCCCGGCCAAACCCCCAATCTCCCACGATCTCTCAATCACCCTGGGATCGGCGACGGTGACCATGGATGGTCACCGAGCTCTCCCTCACAGCCCACATTGCTGCGGTCTCCTGGTCGTGTAGATTCACCCTCTACAACATCCGGAAGATCAGGAGATACCTATCTGAGCATTCCACCCAGCTGCTAGTCCAAGCACTTGTCCTCTCAAAGTTGGACTACTGCAACTCGCTGCTCGCCGGTCTCCCAGCATGCGCAACCCGCCCTCTCCAGAGGATTCAGAACGTGGCGGCCCGTCTGGTCTTCAATCTACCCAGACGCTCCCATGTTACCCCGCTCCTCATCTCCCTCCACTGGCTTCCCATCACGGCCCGTATCAGATTCAAGACTCTGGTACTGACCTTCCGAGCGGTGAACGGGACTGCACCCGACTACTTCAAGTCTCTCCTCCAGCCTTACACCCCCGCCACCTACGATCGTCTTCTGACAACCGTCTGGTGGTCCCACCGCTCAAGAGCGCCCTGTCCCAACACAAGGTCTTCCCCTGTCTGGCCCCCCAATGGTGGAATCAACTCCCCACCTCCATCAGGGACACTGACTGTCTCCCCACCTTCAAGAAAAGGCTCAAGACGCACTTGTTCCGTGAGTACAACGGCACTTAGGAATGCTTGGCTGGACCTGATGTTAGTTTCCTCCAGAATCACAATGACTCGTATTGAGAGACTGTCAGGAATTATGCTTAGGGCACCAAAATGGCTAGCAGCGGCACTGAGCGAGTTGCAGTTGTCCAACTTTGAGAGGACAAGTGCTTGGACTAGCAGCTGTGTGGAATGCTCAGACAGGTATCTCCTGATCTTCCGGATGTTGTAGAGGGTGAATCTACACGACCGGGAGACCGCAGCAATGTGGGCTGTGAGGGAGAGCTGTCACTGCACTCCCTCGCCATGGTCACCCAACTAGCGACAATGTATGATGATGTAACCATAACCAAGCAGTGTCTCATTTCATAGGGGTATGTTTTCACCCCTAGCTCTTACTACTCAGTTTCGAGGGAGAAGGGCTAGGGGTGAGATGAAGGGGTAGGGGAAGGGGTAAGACGGAGAAATGGGGTTCGGCCACAGTCTCACACACACATTCACACAATCAAACACACACTGCTGTATCTACTCCCATTTGTTAAAACCCACTAATAAGACATGCTTACACCTTTCTATGCTGACACAAACTTACAGATAGCACCCCTCACGGTCCACACACACGTGACCCCCCACCCATGCCCAGACACACAGACATACACACACACACTTGGTGTTCCCATGCCTTCTCCTTGAAAACGCTGCATTTAGCATTTGTATCTAACATAATATTGGCTGAAACACACTCAGGGAGAAGTCTGTCTTGCAGTGACAGCACTTTCCCTGCACAATAAAAGTCAGCTGAAAATGCCAAACAATGCACATACATACTCACAAAATGACTTTGTTTGAAACCAGCGGCAAGAAAAATTTATGTAAAGTATGGAAACAAATGAGAATAATGCCTATTTGGTGCAAATTAGGTTTTAGAAGAGCAGCAGTAGTTGCATACTTGCTCCACGTTAATGTGTTTGTGAGCTAATTAGATTTAGTTCGTTGTTCTGTTCCCCCCAAAATACTTTTTTCTAACCCTGAAATTACTGCCTCACTTCCCTTGCCAGAGACATAAATAACAATAAAATGAATTAGGGCAGGATATTGTCTGGCGCGCACACACACACCCACACACAAACATACACACACACATCACTCCACACAGACAACCAATGAACGAGCTTTGAGCATTTCACCAGGAATTTGGCCTTTGGGGGTGTTTGTGTGGAATGCAAATATACACACACACACACACACACACACCACACACACACACCACACACACACACACACACACACCACACACACACACACACAAACAAACTGTCCTTGAGAATACCTTCATTACACCTTTGTTTGGCTGATGATTCATTCATTACAAAATGGCCTCTTCCCAGACGATGTCAATACCTGTCTGCCTGCTTGCTTGCCTGCCTGCCTGCCTGCCTGCCTGCCTGCCTGCCTGTCTGCATGCATGTCTAAAGTATGTAACTATGACCTTGTCAGATCTCCCACAAGAGGAAGAAAGGCTGGTTGCTGTACACCTAAACTGTTTTCATTAGATAAAAGACAGATGTATTTTTCAAGCTCTTGGAATGTGTTCTGAAACATGGTGGATGATAGTCATGGTTTTAGGAATGCTCATGGATGATTTCCTCAAATAAGACAGAAGTGTGCTAATTGACAAGATCACTCAGTCATGTTATATACCCCATATCCGATTTAGTTAAAATCATCAGACATTAACTTAAGTGTCATAATAAAGTTTAATTTTTTACAAGGATTCAGACTGTTGCTTCATGTGAACTCATCAATACTGTAACCTTGTTCATTTGCCCCAATTATTGCTCCTGCAATTCAATTAGCTCAGGGAGAAAAATGTGTGTGAGGGAACATTTGTGTGTGTGTATTGTTTCTTTGCATGTGTGTGTGTGCTGGGGTGTGTACAAGAAACAGTGTGCACAAATTTGTGTGTCGGTGTGCACTAGGGAGAGAAAGACAAAGAAAGAGGCAGAGAAAGAGAGAGAGTCAGAGAGAGAGACAGAAAGAGAGACAGAAAAGAGATAGAGACAGAAAGAGAGAGAGAGACAGAAAGAGAGAATCAGAGAGAGAAAGTCACTGGAAGGTCACTGGAAGGTTGGCCGTGGTGGCTTTGAATCATGCTTGCATCACTATGTCCTCATGCACCTCACTATCCCTAACGTGTCACAATAAGGGTAAAGGCCCCCACACACATTTGCACAGACACACAACTATAAACACACACACTAACCCACACACACACACACATGCACACATGTGAGAGTTAGTCAGTTTCCTCATTGCCAGTTGGTCATCAGGAGGTTTTTAGGACACTAACACACACACACTGTGACCAGAAAAAAAAAAATTAATAGCAGAGCGCGAACAACTAGCAAATTTGAGGCTTAATTATGATCATCGATAAAAGTAGTTCACAGCTCTTTGTTGTTTAAACACACACACACACAGCCCGGGACAATGCTGTGTCAGGCTCTCAGTGCGACAGGGAGACAGACAGGCCAATTACCCTGCGGTGACACTTCCAGCCGGATCCTCCAGGTGGGGGGTCAAAGGGTGGCAGACTAGCCCAGGCTGGAAGCCCCCCAAGGGGGACTGAGCGTTGCTCTCTGCCCCCACCGTCATGGATAAACCCAACCTAGGGCAGCGGGTCAGACACCAGCCCACTTAATCTGTTTTAGAGCCAGACCAGGGCATGTGAACACACACACAACACACAGGCAGAGTACACACAAGTAGACACTGAGGCTGAAAATCTCTCTCTCACCCTTTCTCTCTCTCTAACACAAACACATACACAGTCGAACTTCAAATCTCAATGGGAGTGGGTCTGTGGCTGGTCTACTGCTTTATATAAATAGACTGTGAGTAGTCACACTTGCAAAGTGGCAATTTGTAATTAAGTTCTTACTCATAATCATAGTTACAGTTTTTCTCCTCTCCTTTTAAGCTGGGGAACATTGTATACCAATGTATGTCATTATAGTAATTATCAAATGCTTACTTGATGATTTCAACCAAACCGATAAAGTATGTGCTCCATGATAGCACTCTTTGTGTATTGATTAGCTGATTGACCTACCTGTACCATAGCCCCACACAGTATGCACACACTCTCACATACAGTACACATGCACACACACACACACTCAAACACTTCTCTCGCCAACACTTCTCTTCCCACACTCACACACACATTTCCTGATGAGGCACAGTGTTGTGACCACTACCCGAGCCAATCAGGGAGGACGAGTTTCATCTCATGCAGGAATGGAACCTCTCCCATTGGTTCATAGCATCGCACTCACACACCTATTACATCGCTAATGAAAAGTAATGGACACAAACACTGGAGAGCATGAGGACTACAGACACATTTCACACATTCCAACAAGGACATTTTACACTCCAGCGAGCTCTATTAAAGCTTTACCGTGTATATTAGTCCCCGCCTGTAAGATAGAATTGTCAAATAACTGTCAATTCCCAGGCAGGAGTTGAAAAAAGACCCCAATAAAACCCCAAGGGACAGTTCAAGTAAGATATTCCGCTTGGTCTTAGATTAATGACTGTAATAGCACTAGAGATTCTGCAGAGCAAAGAAGTGTTGTGTCAGACCCACAGAGTAGGCTGTCTGGGTGTGGGCCAAACAGAACCTTTAAGCACTAGCCCTGTCTCATCTCTGCTGTACCAGTCTCACTGCATGCCAGGAGCCACCAATGCCAGACTGGGTTAATAGGGGGCCTTGTAGGTCATGCAGTATGTGTGTACATGTGTGTGTGTGTGTGTGCGTGTGTGTGTGTGTGTGTGTGTGTGAGAGACAGAGCCTCAGCATCTAGTTAATAATATTGCGTGTCAGGGGTTAGATGGAGATGAGACCTTTGCCTTTTATAAGCGTTTGGAAGAACAAGTACTTTGCTTGTGGTCAATTAACCTTGAAGGTTCTTACTGGCATACACAAGTCTACTGTATGCACACAGCACACCCACACACACACACACACACACACAGTACAACACGAGTCATTTACAGCAGGGTGGAAGGGATGAACGCACATCCTTCCCCTCAGTGTCACCAAGCAACTGACATCAGAAACACATATACTGTATATACACACACATACACACATACACTATCTCAACTCACACAAAGTGTATCCCCCCCAAAAAAAAACATTAAATATACAATGTCTAGCATAACGTTGGCTTGGTCATTGCTTATTTTCTATACATGTCCCAAACTGGATAACATATTGTTGTTGTCACTTGTAACACCAGGAGTTGTGCTTCAGATGACTGAAGCACCTTGTCTCTCCATCTCTAGAGGTGGTGTGAAAACCTCACCCTGTTTTTGCCCTGTAGGACCATGACCATAACGTTGAGACAAGAGGGCATCAAATGACTATAAGAGAAAGAATGGCAGGAGGAACAGAAAGAGGGACATCGACAGATAGAGTGAATGGGGGAGAATGACAGATCATGGAGAGAAAGAGAGAGAAAAGGAGTGACAGAGAAAAATAAAGTGACAGAGAGATAGAAAATAGAGAGAGAGACACAGAGAAAATGAAGCAAGCAAGTGAGTGAAAGAGAAAGACTGAGAGAAAAAGAGAGATTCATTCTCCAGTCGTCCCCTCTTTGACCTCTATAACTCCTGGTACTCATACAGGCTGCATATATTTATGTGAGCTGGCCCTTTTAAATGCTCACACACACACGCACTGTGATTTATAAGCCAAGGCTGTAACCTGTGAGTGTGTGAGTGTGTGTGTGTGTGTTTGTAGCTGTCTGGTCTTTGTGACCTTGAATAATATAATTGTTAAACACTGGTGGTGCCTTTCACCTTCAGGTTTCCCCTCTGTGTGTGTGTGTGTGTGTGTGTGTGTGTGAGTACAGTGTGTGTGTTTTGTGTGTTCACGTGTGTGTGTTCACGTGTGTGTGCGTGGCTGTGTACTTGCCTGTATTGCTTGTCAGCGCGTACACAACAGCAGGGGGGAGAGAGGTAGGTGTTTGTGAGCGTCTGTTACAGAAAATGCTTGGCAGTGTGTAGACAGACTGAGGCAGGGATGGGATCGATGATATGACATTTAGCTTCCTAGTAGAGGGCGTCTTATTTAGCTCTGTAGAGGGCTTGTCTACTGTATTAACATGCAAATTTGGATAAAATACTCCAACACTTCAGAGTTGTTCTGCCGATGATCACATCATTATTATTTTTTTAAGTGATTATGTATACAATATGTATACAAAAACACAGACTGAGTTAGTTCGGCTAAGATGCATAATAATGTCAGCAGACAACTGTGCCCCAAATTGAAGTATAAAATAATAAGCACAATTTACCGTTTAATGACTGATGCAACATGTGGTAAATTAATATTGTAGATTTTTTTGTTCTCAGATGTATATGTATGTATGAATCAATGAATGTATGTATGCATGTATGTATATGTACACAAGTATACTTAGGTGAACTTACATAGATTGCAGTGTACTGGGCTGTTGTCTCGGCAACTGTTTTCCTGTGACAGATGCAAGCCTCCCGTAATGAGTTCTGCTGTCTAATTGATTCCAATCAAGACAGACCAGACGAATCACAACGAAGCCTCGCGTCTCTGGCTGGCTTTGATTCCCTTCAGAGAACAGAAAGGAGGAGATAGAATGCAGAGAGCAAGAGAGGGAGAGAGTGATGGAGGGAGGGGAAGACAGAGCAAGAGGGAGAGAAAAAGAAAGAGAAAACAGGGAGAGAAATAAAATCACTTAAAAAAATGAGAGAGAATGAGACAGAGACGGGGAGAGAGACAGAAAGAGAGGAACACAAGCGTTGTAAACGGAAGTACTGAGAGACAACAAGTTGTCGTGATAATATCAGATGTGTAATGCTATACTGATTTGTTTGAATTATGTCTGGTGCACTCCAGTAACTGTGCTCACTGCTGTCATCCTAGCAGAGTGTTATTGAAATGAATTTAATTGGGGCAAAAGGATGAAGAAAAAGTTGAGCAGAGCACATAGAGAAATGAAAGAGAAACTGGGAAATATAGAGAAAATGTCAAATGAACTGTGGAAGTGAAGTGAGAGGGAATTTAAAGAAAAGTCAGAGCTGTCGGAGTGTCGACCTCCAGCTCACCTCCCCACCCTGGGCTTGATGAGAACGGATGTAAGACGGTGGTGAATCTCACCCCTGACCCTTATCCTCTGCTCCATCCCTCCTCCTTCTCTTCATCTCTTTTTCTTCTCACTTCTGCTTTCTCCCACTTGTTCATCTCTTTTGTCTTTCCTCTTTAACTATTATTATTAGAAGCTTGACATAATTATGTATGTGCGCATATAAGTGAATGTGACTGTGTGTGTGAGTGTCCCGCAGACCGAGGCTAGCCCTGGGGGAGTGTCTGGCCCATCTGGCTGCAGTAATGCCTGTGGCCTACCTGGAGCCTGCTCTCAACGAGTTCATCTACTCTGTCTAAACAAACAAGTAGGTACCTGAGGGTTAACCATGCCTGGTTTTTGGCAGACCCTAACACACACACACACATACCGAAAATATATTAGACAATGTGTTACTATATTATAGTAACTTTTCAATAAAGCCCACTTTTATCGAAAGCTTTTCAGCTCAGTAGTGCTTGCTACCATGGTAGCTGGCCATGTGGATGCATCTCCAGGAAGCTCCTGTCTGATGATGCTGTGGTCTGCATGTCACGCCACACAGAGAACCAGGAGGCTGGACACACTGACGGATCTGGAGTTGCCACGCCCACCAGGACTCCTCACATGCACATTAACCTCCTCTTGGGGACGGGGGCGTTGGAGCTCTTGGAGTGGGCCCTCCTTTTCATCTGAACCGAGGGGGGCGCTTTGCTCCTACTCGGCCGCCCCAGAAGGATCTGCTGCGGTGCACGCGGCATCGGTCCTCCTTCCTGGACGGTGCCTCAAGTGACGCATCAGGGACAAGCTGAGCCAGCCGTCTTCTTGGTTGTGGGACACCCTCCACTTGTCCTCCACGATATCCCCACGCCTGTCGTAGATTGGGGAGCAGACCAGGAACATAAAGTCCTTATTGGCCAAGACGTGAGTCCCAAGGTTGGCCTGAAGCACCAACTAGCGGTAGGTGTCAGGGTGGAAGGGTATGGGGTGGATGACATTGTTGTAGCGGCTGGGGAGGCGGTGAGGACGTGGCAGGAAGTGAGGTTCCTTTTTCTCGCTGTGGTGGCAGAAGCCAGTGCCAGGCACGTACCAAAATGTTGGAAGTGTTTAGTCAAGTTTTCCACTCCTCTTAAGGTGTGGCATGAAGGCATGCTTGAGCATGGAGAACAAACGCACACCAAGGGCACAATCCCCAGATTGTAAAGTTTTAGCTTCAAGGTCTGAGGCTCTGGGTAGTCTGGAGATGCACACTTCATTTTGAAGGACATGATTTCGATAACTCTACGTGGGCTCGACATCTTTGAGAAAGAAAAAAAACTTGTAGTGGACTGTACTCTTCGCAAGGCAGTTGTAGTATGACTAACACCGTGGTATGACTAATAAAAGCGATTAGTTGCTGCTACTGTTTTACCTGTGTTGGACTATGGTGATCTTTTATATATGCATGCCTCTGCTAACTGTCTTCTTATGGTGGACACAGCTTACCATGCTTCCCTGCGTTTTATTACAGTGTAAAGTGTAAAGTGTAAAGCTCTGACTCACCACTGTGAGTTATACTCTCGGATAGGATGGCCTGCTTTGGCCACCCGTAGGGTCTGCCGGGCAGCACTCTTTGCGTTCTCAGGACTTCTTTATGCTCGCTGTCCCAAATGCCAGAACGGAAATGGGAAAAAGGTATTTTATGTATTGGGCACCCTTATCATGGAATGTGTTGCAAAATGTAAATGTTTTTAAATCAACCAGGTTATGTAACTTTTAGTTGTTTTTTTGTGTTTTTTTTTAAAACTTGTCTCATTCTGTGTTCTTCTGTCTGTAACTATGTGTTTTTATGTTTTGTGTCTCCGTAGAAGAAGGCAAGATTTGTGTACTTGCAAAAAAGATTTGTGTACTTGTAAAAAAAAGTTTTGTGTCTCTGTAGAAGAAAAAGATTTGTGTACTTGTACAAAAAAGTTTTGTGTCTCCGTAGAAGAAGGCAAGATTTGTGTACTTGCAAAAAAGATTTATAACTTGCAAAAAAGATTTGTGTACTTGTAAAAAAAAAGTTTTGTGTCTCCGTAGAAGAAGGCGGGAACACTGCTCCCAAAACCATCTAAGCCAATCAAATATAGCCATTTCTGTGTCTAGTATCATTGGACATTTTCGTCTGTCTATCACACAAAGAACGTCAGCGAATAAGAACAAAACTGATGATTTCAATGGCGAGTCATTTGGTAAGTAGTTCAAAATATCCATGGGCATGTACCTTTAATGCAACATTTAAAGATTATTCGGTTAGCACACTCTTAACAGTAAAAATTAATGGATAAGAGTCGTAGTAAGTTGAATCGTTTTTTAATGTAAATATGTATACGGATATTTAATTAGACGACCAGTCATTAAACCTAGCATTAGTTGGACAATGTGCAGCTAAATTGCAGCCGGGTAAGCATCATACTAAGCGTTCACAACTTTACATGTTTTTTAATGTTGGTGTATTCGCCATGCTAAACTGAACATGAGCTGGACACACTGGATAGATCTCAAATGTTGGCTAGGAAAGTTAAGCGCAAAAAATTAAAAAGATATGGATCTTTCACTCTAGAGTGTATTATTTACTGCCAGCTTTCATTTCGAATGAAAACCACTAACTATATTGAGTGATTTCGCGGCAGTTCCCTGCCATTTAGCTGCACATTGTCCAACTAATGCTAGGTTTAATGACTGGTCGTCTAATTAAATATCCAAATTTAGAACTCTTCCATTCTGTTATGAATTAGCAACTGCTTGCTGATTAGATAAGATGTGTTAAAACGTCTTGCGGAAAGTTTCAGACAGGAGGCCTCTGTATGACAGCTAGAAACTGCCTGCATAGGATGTGGTTAGAAAACGTGCTTGCATAGAGAGAACCACACTTGGGCGTCTGTGGCTCAGGGGGTAGAGAGGGTTGTCTGTTAATCGCAAGGTTGGCGGTTCGTTCCCCGATTCCTCCAAGGCCATGTGCCGAAGTATCCTTGAGCAAGACTCTGAACCCCAAATTGCTCCCAATGGTAAGGTGTTCATTTTAGGACATCCTCAGATCTCAGACTCAATTCTCACGAATGAAAAGGCGTCAGGTCTCAGACCAAAAGTCGTCAGACTCAGGCGAAACGGCTTCAGTCTCAGAAAAACCTTTGTCATTTTCAGACAAAATGCAATCAAACCAAAGGGCGTCAGAAAAACCTCTGTCATTCTCAGACAAACACAAGACGGGTTTTAACATTGTTGTTTATTTGCAGTCTTACCGTACTGTACTTGTAGATTTATAAAAAAGCTATTTAAGTTAGTAAAGTCTTGAGAGTTCACCTCCTATCCCTTGCCCTCAGTTGGTCCTTACTGGAAAACCTTCATTATCTGATCACAGCAGCACCTCACCCTGCTATCGTTCTGTATAACACACACACACATACTGCATACAAATGCAGGCAGACACACACAAATGTGTGTGTGTGTGTGTGTGTGTGCATGCGTGCTGATGTAAGTTTCTTGGAAGGCTCAACATTTATATCCCTATTGATCTCTAGAACCCCCCCTATCAATGTCTCATGATTAATTATAGTATGTGTGTGTATGTGTGAATACATATTTATAGAGATGTGTGTGTGTGTGTGTGTAATTAATCTTTGTGCATATTGCCTGGCTCCAACATTTCTCTATTTCCGTTAGACGCATAATTAGACCTGATTTGAATCAAGACAGTGTTCGTAATGTAAAATCTGACAAATACAGATACACTCATTATGCAGACACACACAAATTCTACCTCTATCCCTGACTGCTGAGGTGATCTATTGTGTTGTGTGTGATCTTGAGCAGAGCTGAACTGCATTAGGTCATTTTAGCCTCTGTTCCTTCTTGTGCCGTTGTACATCCATTTACACAATACTGTCAGTCAATCAACCGCAAGATTAAATCATAATTAAAAGTTAATAAACATTTACATATTCAGATTTACATTTGCTCACTTTGCATGAAAAGTAGTGAGCAAATAAAGCAATTTGAATTCAATTTATTTCCAGACAGAAGCAAGACAAAACAAAAAGATTCAGTGTTAAAATAGGAAACACAATTTGTGTCATTCTGACTGTAAGCTGAAATAGAGGAAGAAAGCTAGAGTCAGAGAGAGAGAGAGCAAGACATTGAAAAAAACTGCAGAGAGGTAAAACGGAAGGAGGGAAGATAATATCGCTCGTCTCGTTTAATGGACGAATGGTGTTCTGCCTTTCATCCACTGTTCTGTCAAGGTAAGTAATTGAATTTGTGTTTAAGGAAAGAGAGAGAAGTAAAGAGCCTTAGGTGTGAACACTGGAGCACTTCGGCACCATAGCTCCCAGAGCCTCATATCACACACACACACACACACACACACATAAATGGACAAGCTACTGTTACACAATACAACAGTTACATATAAGCTTGGACTCACACAACAAGCCTGCACATAAGCAAAACCTGACCAAGTCAGTCGATCTATCAAATACAAAGAAAACCTTGGTTTCCATCACAGCCTTCATAGTTGTCTGAGCCACAGTACGACGTGACAGTTCATGTAAATTCAAGCTAAATTCCATTGAACCTTGAGAGAGATCATTATCCTAATCACTCGTAACTATGGGGCTACCTGTGTGGTAGAGAAGCATGCTCAAGAATGATGAGTGAGGGATGCCTTCGCGCACACATACAGACACACTACTTAAAGCTCACTCATCACCTTGGAATATTATCCTATTACC
>NC_085028.1:2311726-2341726 GCF_963692335.1 Osmerus eperlanus
CGACTGGCCTCCATGTTGAATTGACAACATGGAACACAGATGGTGGAGGTCGTGTCCACCATGTGTCCCTCCACCACCTGCCTGTCCTCCTGTCTGTCTCCCTGTCTGTCCTCCTGTCTGTCTCCCTGTCTGTCCTCCTGTCTGTCTCCCTGTCTGTCCTCCTGTCTGTCTCCCTGTCTGTCCTCCTGTCTGTCTCCGTGTCTGTCCTCCTGTCTGTCTCCCTGTCTGTCCTCCTGTCTGTCTCCCTGTCTGTCCTCCTGTCTGTCTCCCTGCCTGTCCTCCTGTCTTTCTCCCTGTCTGTCCTCCTGTCTGTCTCCCTGTCTGTCCTCCTGTCTGTCTCCCTGTCTGTCCTCCTGTCTGTCTCCCTGTCTGTCCTCCTGTCTGTCTCCCTGTCTGTCCTCCTGTCTGTCTCCTGCCTGTCCTCCTGTCTTTCTCCCTGTCTGTCCTCCTGTCTGTCTCCCTGTCTGTCCTCCTGTCTGTCTCCCTGTCTGTCCCCTTGTCTGTCTCCCTGTCCCTTTGTCTATCTCCCTCTGTGTCCATTTGTCTGTCTCCCTGTCTGTCCCCTCTGTATGTCTGTCAGTCACTCTCCCCCTCCCATGATCCGTCTCCCAGGTCTCTGTGGTGTACAGTTTCTCTCCGTGTTGAAACCATGTTGGATCACATTGAAGATCCAACTGTATTGTAGGTAATCCTTCTCTAAGGGCTGTCATTTAGACACACCAAACCAACTCTGTCCCCACCCCAACCTGCCCTCACCCCCACATTGTCCCTTTCATGGGAAATGTGTGTGTGTTTGTGAATGTGACTATGTGTGCATGTGTTTTCGCATGCCTGTGTAAGCGAACGTGAGCATCACTACATTTCTGCTGTTTTTATTGGTGTCAGGGTGAACGCAAGCATCTGTGCGTGTGTGTCATCTGCGCCTCTTTCTAGTGAGAGCAGAAAGGTGAAGCACCCCCCGAGAGGCCCTCAGAGGCACGCAGGGGCCCTCTTCAGGAGGCACGGCGGAGGACGATCTGTCCCCCGCCTAATGAGGTCTACAACGCTGCAGTGGCCATGTTGGGGAACCATGAAGAGTCCTGCCTGGAGAAGTCATTACCAGTGACCACAAATACACATGCATATGCCCAAACTGATGTCTGATTTACATTTTGTAATGGAACAAATGTTTACATGGCTGTCGCCGGTGATTCTTTTTCATAATTTTTTGGGGCGGGTTCAAGTCTTTGAGAAAATGAAAAGATGCTGACAAGAATGAAAAACAAAGTAAATAATGGATGGAAGGTCCAAGCACTCTCATAGAATATGGATCAGTGTTCCGCTCCAATCAAATCAAGGCTGATGCATACTGTAATACTCTATAGCCACACCAGGATAAAACCATAACTGACTGATTTAACGAGAGACCATTTAGTGTTTCTTGCAAGAGGTGAATAAATGTTCATGGTGAAAGGGCACGTAATCTGGAATGATATTTGCGGGTAAAAAGTTACAGAAGAAACAAATGAAATTGAAGTATACAGATCAACAAAAAAAAAAATACAAATCTCAGATGTAGGACTGGGCCATTCCTCTGAATATCCTTAAAGGCTCAGTCTTACTCTCATCCTCCCCATATTGCACTCCATTGTCTCTTTGTCTCTGGCACGCTCTCTCCAACCCCCTCCCCCCCTCTCTCTCTCGCCCTCTCATCTCCCACTTTCTCCCCCTCTCCACCCTTCTCTCTCTCCCTTTCATTCTTTCTATACATATACATATGCTGTATATTGTATATATCTTTCCCCATCTCTATCTATTTATCTCCCCCTCTCTCCTTCAGTTCCTGTCATTCAAAGAGAGGTGGAATCCCAGATGAGGCTATGTCTATGTCGCCTGAGGCTAGATTATACTCCCTGCCAATCACCATCAGATTGAGAGGTATAAATGTGTCTCCCCCCCCTCTCACACACACACAAACACACAGACAAAAACACCGGAATGCACACTTACACACCTTTTCTGCATTTCGCACAGTACTTTGGTTGGAGAGGATGAGGTGGCATTTCATCTGTTTATCCCCTGTTTTCCCGTGATCCTACATCAAATCATCCCCCCCTGCCACCTCAACCCCCCTCTCACACACACACACCTCATCCCTCTCCCTTTCCTCCTCCTTTCCAGGAAGCACCATTTCCTCGCTGAGTGACACCAACAAGCCATTACCACGGGGTGAAAATGTGACACTTTTCACAAATCACTTAACCAGGAGATGGTTTTTCTATCTCCGGGCTGAGATTGTATCCGACCCCCTCGGCCGCACGCCGCTGATCTGGATCATCACCGCGGAGACGAGCGCCGTCGACACCACCGGGCCCTGGCACCTCAATGGACTCATCTTGTTGACTGGCTAAACAGCCATAACATGTTGTAGCAGGGCCTTGTTCAGGATTAAAAATGGAATATAATCGCACTGTTAATGTATTTTAAATTAAGGTTGAATGATCTCACCTCTGGAGACAAAGCTTGTAGGTTTTGTCTCCTTCAACATTTTGAAGTTCAAAAGAAAAGCCCCCTTCCCCTTGACATGGATTTTCACAGCGGTCTCTAGACCTGATTAAACCAGCACAGATAACTGGCAGGGGACTCGCAGGGGTCAGAATGATTCAACGATCACAGAGTCATGCGGATGATCTTCCCTACAGGAGTGCAGCATCAGGAGAGGATGCAAGGGGAGGAAGCGAGGGGAGGAGTCGAGGGGACGAAGCAAAGGTCAGAGAAATGGCAAGCTCTGGGAATGACAGCTGGACTCTTAGATAATTCGAGAATTTCACTCTCCAATGACAAGAAGCTACTGTACAGAACTCCTGGCCTTCCATACAACAAGCTCCATTGCAGCTTTGGGGAAGGACTTGACTTCTAAGTTGTTTTTTCACTGCTGTTTTCACACTCTTGGAACTGTTGTCTTAGACTGCTGTACACACAATGAACTTGAGCATACACAATGGCTTTCCTTTTCACACTTTCTTTCACTCTTTTCTCTCGCTTTTTCTGTTTCTCTCTCTCTCCTGGACATCTCTTTTTCTCACTCCCACCTCTCTCTCTCTCGTTCTCTCTTTCAGCCACATCCCAGGGTTTCACAGTATGAGCTGGCAGACAGGGCCCCCACTTAGTTATTTCCAAAAGTGAAGGCTGTCCTCTCACTTGGGCTCTTTCTTTTTTCACCACCTCCATCCCCTTCACGTCTCCTAACTTTTTGCCTCTGGTCTCTCCACTCATCTCTCCATCCTTCTTTTGTGATGTGTTTTGGTTACAGCCCACCCTTCCCCCCTCCCCTACAGCTCCTATGATGTGATCAGGGCCACGCTGCCTTTTGGGAGAGATTGGGAGCAGGAGCTGCGGGGGACTGACATTCCCTCCAATATTTATTATTTGAACATTTCATTCCAAGCATTGTACTCTCACTCAGAAACTCGCAGACCTTCCCCTCTCATACATAACACATGCATCCACATACTGGCACATGCAAACACACACACAGACACTGCTCTTAAACACACACTCACATTTACATTTAGTCATTTAGCAGACGCTCTTATCCAGAGCGACTTACAGTAAGTACAGGGACCGAGGCAAGTGGGTGAAGTGCCTTGCCCAAGGACACAACGTCAGTTGGCTTGACCGGGAATCGAACTGGCAACCTTCGGATTACTAGCCCGATTCCCTCACCGCTCAGCCACCTGATTCCCTGATTGTATACACATGCGTATATACACAAAAGCCCTCAAGTACATACACACTCACATACAGACGCACACACACACACACACACAAGCCTTGCCCACTATGTGTACCTGAACAGATGTGAGTCGGAAGTCACAACACGGACTGCTGAGTCTTTGTGATGAGACCTGATGGCCATCATGAATAAACCAGACGACATGATGAGAGTGTGAATGCCGGTGAGGCCCCACACCTTCCCCATCCCTCCTCTGCTTCTCCATTCAACGGTCAACTTCTGTTACTACCACACACACACACACTCTCTCTCTTTCACACACACACAAACTGTACCTGCAGCGCAGTGTCCAGGGTTCTACTCCACATTAGAACCATTTCACAAAAAATCTGTCAGTCTGGGAAAAAAATATATGTTTTAACTAGAATCTGCTATAAAAGAGACTTTTAATGTTGCACCCAGTTCCGGTATCCTTCATTGCAGGGCATGGTGGGAGTTATTAAACATGAAATAAAACAGCAATAAAAGTTTGGAAGGGAACCCAGCTAATTACCATAGAGGGATGGGTTGGTTGAGAGAGAGTGCTTTGTAGCATCCAGCCCACACATACAAGCACTAAGAAGATGGAGAACAGGTGGATGAAAAAAATTGAAAAAGGGACATCAAAGTCCTTGAATCTCGCTTTTTTGTGATCTAGTTTTTTCATTTAAAAAGTAAATCGTTTGCGTGCCTGCATTCATAAGTGAGAATACACAGAACCATGAACCAATAATTAATGGTAATGTATAGTATTATCTCTATTTTTTAACGCTGTTCTAAAATCCTCTTTCTGTGTCCATTCCTGGATGCTCTATGTAGAAAGTTCATAATTAAGTGTGCTTGCCTTTGGAAATAGCACAAGCTATTATAATCTCACATACATATTTATGCTTATTTATTTTCCCAACCCTAAGGCTCGGTAAATGTTTGCACGACATAGACAACGTCGGTGTCAAAATGTTTGTCTTGGTCACGATTGCGTTGCTTGTATTGGATTTTACATTATGTTGCACGGTTTAGGCTTCACTAACGTCACTAAGTTGTTCAATTGGTGAAACTGACTACTAACCTGAACTTCAATGCCACAGCCTAAACTTTATGTCAATCTGTTCACGAAGGTCTCCTCTACAGGGTTGTGAAAACGGCTAACATTTTCAAGTTGAGATTTATGTCCGACAAGTGCCCCTGTTTTAGAGTAGCGGGTACATTATGAGTGTTACAAACTGCCTTTCGATCTAGCTAGATAGCTAGTACGGGCATTTCTCTCAGCACAAAAAAAAATATGGACAGATGAGGGAGAATTGTGCCTCATTTTCGCTCATTTAATCCGATCTACCTCATAAACCATTTCTATATAGTTGAAACGTAGGTCTATATCTACGAATGTGTGGACTCAAATATACATAAAGAAACATTTTTAAATTCTGGTGCATTCAAGCAATCCCTTCAGTGAAGTTTGGCTAGCAACAGCAGTGGTCAGCAGACTGACCTCAGTGACAGGTGGGGGGAGGTGCAAAAAGGGCACACTTATTAGTTGTAGGGCTATCTATCTTGCTTCCTACTTTTGTTTTCACAACCCAGTCATTTGGAGCAGATAAACATCTCAAAACCTGCAGGGCTACAGTAGACCCAGGGACCAGCATCAATGACCAGGATTGAGGGAGGCTGATATAGAGGAAGTATAGAGAGGCTGACAAAGTTAAATGCACTTTTCCCTACTTACAACGTGGATAACTGGTCACATGAGCGCCGAGTCTTCAGACCAGGGATGTTGTTACTGTCAGGTATCGCTTCCAGTAAACTTGTCATATTAGCCAGTTTTCCCTAAATACATTTCAAGCTTATTTACTTTTTTGGAGGCATATTTTCAGTTTGCAGATGGTAATGTTGGAATAGGGATTCCAGCTGAGATACTGCCAGTGAAAACGTTGTTAGAATCAACCTATTTCAAAGTGGGTTCTTAGTGAATGAATGCAATATGAGTAAATGCTTAAAAATATCACTAGAAGGTAAAAACTTCAGGGGAAGTTTAAGACACATAGGTTAATAAGATTGCCCAATTTCTTCATTTTCATGTTACTGTTTCAACTATGTGAGGCTGCCACATAGACTATCACAATCCCCTCTTGCAGGGTATGAGAAGAATCGCAGGGAAATGAGAAGAGATCACTGTTTCATAATACACTTCACTCTTATTTTGAAGTGTAAATGAGCAGCAACAAATGTAAACTTTTTAATCTCTGTAATTTTCATTAATAATAAGTATGCATACTTATTTAAATTCCCAAAATATGATTTGTACAATTTAAGTAAAAAAAAAGCACCCATCTGCAACGGACACAAGCACACCTCTTGTACCCTCTCTAGTTTCCATTTAGTTCTGCATTTATATATTTTGTATGGAAATCAGTGACATAATGTTTTGCATTTTAAAAGGCATTGAATACTTAATAATAAAATTTAAACAAGACCGAATTCTCATATGAATATACGTATTTCAATGTCAAATAAAATAACATCCGGGATACCAAGGATAGGTAGAGCAATGGAGCAGTACAGAAGAGAAAACGCATGATGACTACCAGGGAAAACAACCATGCTTCTGTGAGTCTGCTGCTGAAACAATGCAATTCCCCACAAGGGATCAATAAAGTGATACTCAACTCTACACTAAACTACTCTAATCTACTTTACTCTACTCCTCTCTATTGCACCCTACCTTACCCTACTGTACTTTACACTGTACTGTACTTTATTCTACTCTACCCTACTGTACTGTACTGTATTATTCTCTACTCTACACAATCTTAATGTACTCTGTAGTATCAGTATACTTGTACCCTACCCTACTCTACTGTACCCTTTACTACTATACTTCGCTACACCCTACATACTCTCCATACAAGGCTAAATCTTCAATCCTGGAGGTGATACAGGTTGGAGGTGATACATCCTGGAGGTGAGACCGACTGGAGGTAATACATACTGGAGGTGATACATCCTGGAGGTGAGACCGACTGGAGGTAATACATACTGGAGGTGATACAGGCAGTAGGTGATTTAGGCTGTAGTTGATGCAGGCTGTAGGTGATACATCCTGGAGGTGGGACAGGCTGGAGGTGATACAGGCTGGAGCTGATACAGGCTGGAGGTGATACAAGCTGGAGCTGATACAGGTTGGAGCTGATACAGGCAGGAGCTGATACAGGTTGGAGCTGATACAGGCAGGAGCTGATACAGGTTGGAGCTGATACAGGTTGGAGCTGATACAGGCAGGAGCTGATACAGGTTGGAGCTGATACAGGTTGGACCTGATACAGGCAGGAGCTGATACAGGTTGGAGCTGATACAGGTTGGAGCTGATACAGGCTGGAGCTGATACAGGTTGGAGCTGATACAGGTTGGAGCTGATACAGGTTGGAGCTGATACAGGCAGGAGCTGATACAGGTTGGAGCTGATACAGGTTGGAGCTGATACAGGTTGGAGCTGATACAGGCTGACAGGCTGGAGCTGATATAGGCTGATACAGGCTGTTAGGTAATAGCCTCGTTAGCTGTTACTGCAGGTACCAGAGTGATGTGCTGGGCCAGGCCAGGCCAGGCCAGGCCAGGCCAGTAACCCTGCTAGGATCCATTTACCGCAGGGGATAAAAAGGGATTGTCATGGACGGAGCTAAAAGAGATAAAGGCCCGGGCAGGAGCAGAGCATGACGAGCTGTGACACCAAAATCAATGGAGGCTCAAACAGGTCTTTCTAGAAGGTCCCAGAAGAGTAGGTCAAAGAGGAAATATTTGAGCCTTCATAACTTATTGTGACATACAGTAGGTTGTCTCATCATCTGTTCCCCCCCAAATAGTGATAGATGGTTCTATCAGTCTACTGTGACAAAGGCTTTATAGTTGGATAAAGTTAGTCTCAAGTCAAACACCCATGTGACTTATTTGTTAGAACCCCTTGTGTGTGTTGAATCATCCAGCATGCTGTAGTGCACTTATCCTTGGCCTTGGTTTTCTAGACTAGAACTGTGTGTGTGTGCGCATGTGTGTGTGGGTCCCCGTGTGTCCCTATGGATGGTGGGTGGCATTTTGTGGGAATCATTTTCCCCCACAACCCCTTTCACCAGCCCACAGCCCATATTGACTTCCCAGACTCATTTATTTTCATTTAGGAAATGATGTCAAAACACCTTGGCAACTGCAAATGCAGCCCAGGGCCAAATGAGCAGAGAGAGGGAGCGATGCAGGAACACAGGTTTTTTTTTTCACAAGGAGAAACGCTGATGGTCCATGACCGGTGTGTCATAGTTAGTTTTCTGTAGCAGAAGGATTATAGAGTGAACAGCACAGAACAGGAGAATACGGAGAGGATAACATCCATCAACAACTGCAATTTGCTCCAGATTAAGCTCCTGCGCACTTCACGGTCCGCACAAGGTTTGGGATTGGATAGCTTTTTTGCATGACAGGAAGCTGTTGACAGACAGGCTTAGGTTATCAGAGGACCAATAATTCCTAACTTCTTCAATAGACAGTACATTAGCAATTGGTGTTATATTTTGAAAAATGTATGAAAGAAGAACCATTTGGAGAGCAATTGTAATAATAATACAGTAGCATAATGTTACTGTGTGACAACTTTAACTAGGGCAGACCACAGCAGTTACCTAGCACTGGGACACCTTACATGCAAATTCATCCTCTCTATCCCCACCCCCCTTCTCACTTTAGACTACTCTGAGACTTCCTCAAGTGGACCAACTGTCCACCAGAAGCGAATTCAGCGAGTTCACGGTTGGAACAACAGCAAGTCTGTTCCTCTAAGATGTGTATGTTTTTTTTCCCCTCTTTTTCTTTTTCCTTTGAAGGCTTGTAAATAGTCCACATTGCGTTCCGGTTGTAATTAATGACACGTCATAATTATCGTGTGTAAACACAGACTCGTGGTTTGATATGGAAAAAAGCTAATCATATTTCCATTTATGTGTAATTATTTTCCCTTCACCACACACTCCAGCTCATATCACAGAACAATGTTTTTTTCCACTTTACTTGGTACCAGAGAGAAAATTAGAAAAATACTGAGAAAATATTAAAGTAATCAGTAGGACAGGGTGGAGAGCACTGTCTTCAACTTAACTTCAACTTATTAGCATAATTCAATTTCTGCAATGTTATTAAAATAATTTGTGCTTAATGATTTTGCACACCAAAAAACTAAATATCATAGTTATTGAAAGTTAATATTTTCAGCCTCTTGCCCTCTCGGCGCCTGCCTCCTGTGCTATCTTGTGAGAATTGACAAAGTAGCTTATTTTCCTGTGCTATTGCAGCCGATCCTTGACTAAGCAATTAAAACAGACTGTGCTTCCTAGTTTCAATCAAGTTAATTAATAAAGTCAGGCGTTTCCTCAGCCTAGTCAAACGTATTGATCGTCATGGAAGAAGAAGAAGACGAAAATAAAAAAAATCTGTCTTTAAGTAGTTCACTCAGAGAGAAGACTGTCGATATGAGGGCTGGACTCTGTGCCAAAGCAAGCACAGACTCAGGTTGTCAAATCGTTTCTTTGAGCTCGATACTCCACTGCAGTCCTTGGCTGCTGAGGAAGTGTTGCCAGAGGACTATTTCTCTAACTTGAAGTCTCATTGGTCTCAGAATCCGGCGGTCTGTCGCATCGTTTTTTCTCACCTGGAAAAACTACATATATTTTCTGTGAATCTCTAACAAGTCAGGCGTTCTGAGGTCTACTGTTTTAAATTGTCTATTTCTGACAGTTCATTGTTTGTTTTAAGGGGTATTTATAGTGTTACCTGGTCTAAGGGCTGCATTCCTCTGGGTAACACGCACACAGACGCTGACACCCACAAGCATGTTCTGTAATAACTGTGAGGACCTTGGGAACCTTGAGAGTTGGCTATTTCTCAGTATGATTTGTTTCAGCACCTCATCTTACACACAAACACACACACACATCCACATCCACACAAACACCTTACACCACATGATTTATATGGCTGTGGGTGTAACAGGTAGAGAAAGCCTGTTGGGGAAGATGGACAGAGGCAGTCCCAGCAAATCGACCAGGGACGGTACTCAGGCTATCTGAGGGGCAGGGGTGAAAACAATTAAAAGGGCACCAGCTGCATATGGTGGGGCACAGGGGCACCTCTGGGGGGCACAAGCTCTACTGCGGCACAGGCCATTCATCAGAGATAATCATCACTTTATATCGTCTTCCAAGCTTGCTGTGTACAACAAGTGTGCAATACAATGCACTATACAGACTTTCCTTGCGTAACCCACTATATGTACAGTTCAGGGACGTAAGTTTGATATCAGCTTAAGCAGGGACATCAATAGTAAATGCAATTTGTAATAATTTACAAGCAAAAAAAGATAAATGTAAGCGACTGCCCTGGACCCCCCAGAGTCCACCACTGAAATCAACAGTGTGTTCCCACTAACTGAACCTGTCCCTTTTCTTGATACTCTAATTTCCTCCTCTCAATCCTGTCTGTCCGGAGCTACTCTATTCTATCTATCTCTGTATTGTTTCTCCTGCCCTCCCCTCTCTCTCTCTCTCTCTCTCTCTCTCTCTCTCTCTCTCTCCCTTTTCTCTTCAGTATTGTGCCTTCCATCATTCTTCTTCTTTGTGATTACCTTTCAATCCCAGTTCATCTCTCTTTTATTCCTATTTTCTCTCTGCTGTTACTCCTTTTTTCCCCTTCACTCTATTCTCATGGCATCAAGATTAAAGTGCCAATGGTCAGATGAGCCTGTGTGTGTGTGTGTGTGTGTTTGAGCTTTGTGGCAGTCTCAGGGATTACCACAGTATTGATCTAGAGTGTTGACTATGACAGTCTTTAAAGCCCTGTCATCATAACTGTCTGAGATAGCCAGTAGACTTAATGAAACCACTTCCAAAATGTCAAGTGGTTAACACAAGCCCATCAGACTGGATAGTACACACACACACATACACCCTCTGATGCATACACACACACACACTGGTATCAGCCCAATCTTTCCCTTCTCTAAGACTGCAATGATCAACATGCTTATCTCATCAACCCAGGGAACGGCACACGCACACACACATATGCGCTCACACACGCAACACTCTCCTATCATCCAAATGCTGGTGCAGGTAGCTCAATGACACACTAAAGGGATTTATTTATACAACTCAGTATGAGAGGAAAACATACATATGTGAACGCAGGTCAGGTTCAGCTCTGCAGTGTTTACTTCTGAAGGCGGACTGACCATCAATTCTAGTCTATGATGTACAGTGTTGACCAGTGCAGTGTTGACCAGTATGGTACATACATAGATCAACATCCATGCTCTACATACAGTGTGCTCCAGTATTACTGGTACCCCTGGTCAAAAATGAGTAGAAAATATTGTATTTAACAGTTACCCTTTTGTAATTCAGCTTACAGTAATGTCACATTGGAAAAATATGAGAACAATCCAACCTTCTGTTGAGCTAAATTTATTTTGAGAAAAAAATAATTTCATGTTTTGTTTTTTAAACCATGTGTGCCACAATTATTGGTACCCCTACTTTTAATGCTTTGTACAACTTCCCTGTGACAATAAAACAGCACAGTCTTCTCCTTAATATCTATTAAGGTTGGAAAGTACAGAGCTATGAGAACATTCTTCTTTACAGAATCTCTCCAGATCGAGGGTCCGAGGTCCTCCCTTGTACACTCTTCTCTTTAGCTCAGCTCAGATATTTTCAATGGTGTTTAGATCAGGAGACTGAGATGGCCATGGCAGAAGACTGTTTTTGTGTTCAGTTAACAATTTTTTTTATCAAATCAAATCAAATGTATTTGTATAGCCCTTTTTACACGCAAGCATGTCACAGAGGGCTTCACATATGCCCATAGAACTGCCCCTCAACCAACCTAAACCCTCAAGGAAGACAAGGAAAAACTCCCAAAAAACTCTCAACAGGAGAAAAAAATGGAAGAAACATTGGGAGGAGCAATTCAGAGAGGGATCCCCTCCTCCAGAGACGGTTGGTGAGAGAGAGGAGCAGAACACAGGCTAAACATAGTCATACAGTGTCGATGGGTTTTTAAAACACCAAAATCCATTGTTCAACTTTATAGATGTAGGACAGGACCGGGAGACTCGCGACCAGGTCCAGCGTTGGCTGACCGACGACCAGGCAGGTGCTGACAACTCAAACCCCCCACACTACAAGGGATGTGTGTGGGGGGGGACAGAGAGAGGAGAGCAGGGATTAGAGAATGCCAGGAGCAGCTAACAGTTACAGTCATAATAGAATGAGATCCCCACCGGTCAAGTGTGGACTGGTGCAGCAATTTAACAGAGCAAAAAAGGGGAATTTGATGCAACCCCACACACCAAGACAGCGACAGCCCCCCTCATTTGGAACATGAAATCTGTTCCATGGGAAGAGAACTCTAAAATAAGTTATACTTATAGAATAAGGATGGAAACAACCCGTCCTCCGTTGCCTCCAACTAGTAACATACTTACCTTTAACAGGTACCTTTTATTGATTTGGATGTGCTTAGGATCAATGTCCTGCTGGAAGGTCAAACAAAAACACAGTTTCATAGTTTCATTGGCAGACAGATTCTGATTTAAAATGTCCTAGTATTTCAGAGATTTTGTGACATAACATCGATTTGTAACATTCTCCTTACTGTGCATGGGGTATGGTTCCACTCAAAAACTTCTTCTTCCAGGCAATTTTGTAACAGTTCCAGTTGCTTTGAACTTTTAAAGTATTGCCCGAATGGTAGATTAACACTTTCAGGTGAGTATCTATTTTTATATAACCATTTGCTAACTTATGAAGCTCAACACACTTTTTCCTCATTTGATTTGTGTATTTTCTTATTTTTTCCATGTTGATGATTAGTACGGGAATATTGACTCTGTGTTACCTCATCTACTGTATATACACATGTGAAACAGGAAGTCATGGATTACTGCTTGTAAGTTCCTAAGTACTTGGCTCAAATTTCAGTCTAATATAAATAGAAAAATGTTTCAGTTACATTTTCTTAATCATAATTTCTAGGGGTGCCAATCATTATGGAGCCCACTGTATGAATACTAGCATGTTTCTGTATTTGGTATTTAATTTACTTTTAAATTGGGATGATGAGTTGCTGTGATATCTGATTCCTCATTCTGTCTTTATTATATTTCCCTGTCTCTCTCAGTCTCTCTCTCTTTGCATCTCCGACCCCTGTGTCTGCATCTCAATGACACTGGTTCATGATAAATCTTGTATTCCCCAAGACGCCAGGAACCTGATCGGGTGAACAAGGACTGGGCCAAATTAATGTTCAGTCATGACAACCTGGAGCCTGGAAGCTGTCAGGAAAACTCAGAAACCCGGATGAGCTCTGATTGCTGGACTCTGGCTCTGATCCTCCTGCTCCAGCCAGTGTGCTGGGGATTCTATGGGATAAGCTGGGCAGGAGAGGGACTTTGAGGTTTTCCGAGGTGGGTGAAAGCTCTTTTGTTTTGCAGGCTGGACCTGGAACGTTGAGGACTCCAGATTTGTGTTTGGGGCTGAACTAATTGAGCCCCCTGAAAACACCACCCAACCTCTAGGACCGCATAGGCATGCATACACACACACATACAGGCACAGACACACATACATGCACTACACACACCCACAGACACACACTCAAACACACACACTCAGAACCACGGTTACACACACACATAGTCGCTCAGCTCTCCCCGTGCCAAGCCTAATCCATGCATTGCCAGCAGCCCTGAGTGAGAATCCACTCCCTCCATTCAGCTCCAATTCACTTTTTCAATTTCAAGGTGCTTCATTGGCAAAGCACAGCGTCCTCAAAGCCAAAGCAATTAACCAAAAAGGAGAGCTTTTACAGGAGGGGAAATTATGATGCCATTGTACAATATAAACCAAAACAATCAGGACAATAATAATAAGCAGTCAAATCAGTTCAATTTGGTGTCCAATTCTCCCTCTTCAGTTTCTTGTCTAGAGAGGGTGAGCTGGGGGATCTGGCGTTTCTGGTGTTGATCAGTGACGAAGAGGAGACTGTGAGATTCTGCAAGCAGTACAGAAGGGGGGGGGGGCTCAGAGACTGGATAGAGGACAGACCTTGTTTGGACGAACAATTGTACCGCTTCCAGCGATGGAACAGAAGTGACAGTCCCTGAACAGAGCCGAGGAGTGTGAAATCCAAAAATGACATTGGTCAGCAGAAATGTGGCTCCATACCAGGAATCAATTTCTGTAGCCCTTTTTACAAGCAATGTCACAGAGGGGCTTCACGTGTGCCCATAGAACCGCACCCAAGCTAATGAAACAAGCCACAGCCTGGCATGCCATCAGAGCCAGAGAAGACTAAACATCCTCTGAGCAGAAAGAACATGGGAAATGCTCCCAACCTGGAGGGTTGAATCTGTCTCCCTGTACTCCTCCTGTTGACCGTCTCCAATTGCTGTTGGTTTATTCATACGCAAGTCTGTCCTCGTGGTCTCCCTTGTGTGTCATGTGTTGCATGTGTGTGAGTGTGTGTTTCATGTATGGACTGGATCTGCTGTGGGTGGCGTTTCTCTGCCAGGTTAACGACCCTGGCTAGCCGTCCTTTACGTAAGTTAGGAAACGTAGCACAAGGCATTAACCTGTGTGGACGTGGTTATCCAGAAGCTCTCTCAAGAATGGTAAAAATACATACATATTTGGGGTTACGGTTAGGGTGACCACCCGTCCCGCTTTGCGTTGTACCGCACAGCATTTTCACCCTTTGTCCCGCACATCGCATATTGAGAAAATGTCCCGCATTTTCGTCAGAACTGTTGGTTTTTAATGATCATATTAAGAAAACGTACATGCATTCTTTTGCCTTTTTAAGAAAGCATTTAATTGATTCTTTTTGCGGGCGTAGCTTCGTCAGAAGAACAAATACAACAGCCGAGTGCCAAGAGTGTTTTGCAGTCTATGTAAAAGCAGCTTTTCTATTTCACATTGAGGAGAATATGACGTTAGGCGTCACAGCACATGCGAATCACACAAGAAAAGGTCTCTCTGGTGCTGGAGGAGAACAGAATTTATCAACTTGTTGTCTGCTGTGGTTGTTTTAATTCACATCCTTTCTAAAAATATGAAAGTTTTTGGTTTAATATGTTCTTAATATAAGACTGTCAATGAACTCATTTGTTCATTATTCATTTTTTGGGATTTAAGTTGGACTTGGTCAGAACTGTTTCAAAAATAGTTATCTGCATGATGCCTGCTGCCTTTGGGCTCAGTAATGTTGAATTTAAATGACTGAATGTAAAATAAAGACATGTTATGTTACATTGTGATTTAATGGTGTTTTCTGGAAGGTACTAAATAATCTGCTCAGAGCCACTCTGATCTGCCATAACCAATCGCTAGCGTTCGCCTTAGCCAACTCCTTCACCACTACTGTAACAGAGCTAGCTGCCGTAGCTGGAAAACTGGGGTTCGGGAAAACTTTTCCCGAACCCCGTGGGGAGGAGGGCCACAACATCATGGCCACCAACCAAACTCAGCAAGGATTGTTCTTGCTCCGGCTTTAACTTATGGATATTCGGCAGCGTTGCCACAACAGACCGAATAGCTTCCCTCACATCTTTCTCCGCCGCCATTACTGAACTACAACTCAAACTAATGCACAACATCAACGTCATCGTTCTCAGCCACTCCCTCTGTTCGCTGATTGGACCTACAAAAAATGTGTTTCTGAAAACCGACTAATACACTGAAATCCTAGACCTAGTACAGAAGCAAAATAAAAATTGAGCGGAAGTACGTAGGAGGGCAGAGCCAGGCTAGTTGTGTCCCACACAAACTTAGTAATCGTCTCACATTTGGTTTGTTTGATGGTGGTCACCCTAGTAACGGTTGAGGTTACTGTTAAGGTTAGGGTTAGCATTAAGATTAGTGGTAACTAACTGTGTGAGTGTGTATAGGTTGCGTAGGTGAAAGCAGCCTACCTGTAACTTTAAACATCATATGCAACACTCTGATTCCCTATGGTATCTCTCTCTCTCACACACACACACAAACACAGAGACTTAAACGCTTGACTTAAAACACCTGACGTCAACCAGAGTTCAAAAGTTTGTTGAGAGTTGAAGGAGAAGTTTCTCTAAGTAAAGCACAGTCTTCTCTCACCTTCTTCAAGGTGCATGCGTGTGTGTGCGTGTTGCTGAGGTGTTTAGGGTTCCGGAGTTTGGTTTAGAGAGGAGCAGTCATGAGTTAAGGTCTTACCTTAATCCACTCCACACATTTTCAAAGTGCTGCAGCCAGACTGTAGGAAGGGAGAGAGTCTGCTTTGTGGAAGGGCAGATTAGACTGAAATAAACTGGTTTCTGTTTTGAGGACAGGTCAATAGAACATACACATGGAAACCAGGAGAAATTAAACATTGGGATACAGGAAATTGAGGAGTAGATAAAGAGAGGAGAGGGAGAGAAACAAAGAATGAGACAGATATACAAAGAGAAAGATGGTGAAAGAGAGAGAAAGAGAGTGAGATGTGGTTGGGAGAGCAGCCAGGAGAGAAGCTCAGAGTCCTAAGCTGATTCCCAATGAGTGAAAGGAGACAAACACAAGCCCGCTACTGTGAGCCAGCACACACACACACATACACACACACATATATACACCAGGAAGATCCTATTGTAGGGTTTAAGAACTAGCTGAGTGATCACGATCTTAGGCACAGACCAGCATTCAATGTCAAGCCTTCAGCCTCCAACCTCCAGCTTTGAGTCTCTAGCCTCCAGCCTCTAACGTCCGGTCTCCAGCCTCTAACCTCTAGCCTCTCTGGACCCCAGTATGTCAATGCTCCAGACCTGGCCTTCACCACAGCTGTCTAAGTAGCAGGTCTTGTAGGTCGGGGGCTTGGGCCTTGCCCCTCTGTGTGTGTGCTTGCATCTGTGTGTGTGTGTGTGTGTGTGTGGCCAAGCGCACACACATAGTTGGGGAGACTATTGGTGAGAACACGTATGGTGTATTATCATAGAAAAGGTCAGTGATTCTCAAATGCAGGACTCATCAATCCCCTCAACTACCCCCCCCCCCCCCCCCCCCCCTCCATCAACACACGCATACACTCACACACATACAGGAAGGCTGTCAGAAAATGTACACAATTCACCAGTGCTGCACAATGGTGTCCCATAATTGATTTAAACGCACAAAGCAATTACTTTAATTCCATCCATCATGAATAGTGTGGGCTAAAACGACCCATTATCATGGTCATATATTTACTCTTTTATGAGCCATTCATAAAAACAGACGTGAATATCTAGTATGTCTGAGAACAGCCCAACCTCTTCTCCCCTCTAAGATTGTGCTCTCCTTTCCTGTGTCTCACCTTGTGTATGTCCTCTGTGACCACCCTCTTTCTCTGTCTCCATCTTTCTTTCCTTTTTTCCTTTCCTTCCTTCCTTCTTTCCTTCCTTTCTTAACTGCCCCCCCCCCCCCCCCCCCCCAAAGTATGTGAGGACCCTTGTCTCCTCCCAGTACTGTTTTTGGCCCCAAGCTAAGCGTTTCACATGGCACCCCAGCAGTTATCTGTTCCAACACAACGCTAATCAACTGTGTTTGTCTCTGTGATTCATTGTGTGAGTATATGTGTGCGTGTGTTGTTTGTATCTGGGTCTGTGTTTTGCGTGTACCAGTGTTGGTCTTTGTCTGTGTGCATGTGTGTATGTGTGTGTTTGTGTGTACCCGAGTGTACCTGTGTGTGTGTGTGTGTTTGTGTGTATCTGAGTGTACCTGTGTGTGTGTGTCTTTCCTCTTCCCCTCCAGGTTCACATTCATTGTTAATGTTAACTAGAGGGGGACGACTCACATTAAAGTGGGCCTCTTTGCTAATTAACAAACTGAATTAGTCTTTCTTCATCCTTTCTTTCTTTGATGTCCTTTGTCACAGTCCATTGCTTTGCAAGGAGAAAGGAGGGAAAAGATGTGGGACAAGGAGACAAGGACACAGACACAGAAAGGGAGAGACACTGAGAGAGAGAAAGGGTAGAGAATCAGAGACAGAAAAAGAGGTGGAGAGACAGGAGAAATGAAAAGTAGAATAGTGGGGAGAAAGAAGATTCAAGAGTCAATGAGAACATTACCAAAAGCAAATAACAGAAAGAGAGAAGAGAACAGAAGAGAGGAACAGGTAGATGGAGGTGATAGGAGACAGCAGGACAGGGGAACCCAGATGGTCGTATTGTCCTGTGTCCTTCCTCTCCTAATGACAGACTGTATCGTGGCCCTCAACACACCATTGGGAGTGCTGGCCCGGAACCCCTCCCTGACCAAACACTCTAGATCTCACACCTGAACACCCCCCACAAGCCCTACCCAACAGACACCTGTGTCTTTCTCTAGTTTTCTCTCTGTCTAGCTGTGACACGGCTGAACTGAGGACCCAAACACACTACACACACACACACACACACAAGTGTGGTTGTGTGCTGAACCTTTATTAGACAAGAGAGGGTGGCTAAAGTGTGGTTGTAACTCTTTCTTTCTCAAACTATTCTGTAGGCAAACTCTCTACTATGGACTCTTCTACCATTTCCTCCTCTTTCCTTCCTCCATGGCTCTAAAACTCTCTTCTCTCTCTCTCTCTCTCTCTCTCTCTCTCTCTCTCTCTCTCTCTCTCTCTCTCTCTCTCTCTCTCTCTCTCTCTCTCTCTCTCTCTCTCTCTCTCTCTCTCTCCCTCCCTCCCTCCTTCTCTCTCTCTCTCTCTCTCTCTCTCTCTCTCTCTCTCTCTCTCTCTCTCTCTCTCTCTCTCTCTCTCTCTCTTTACCTGTACAGCCTACCCTCTCTCGTTCCTTCCCTAAAGGATTACTCTGACCTTTCCCTCTCTCTTTCCCCCTCTCTCCCACTTGTTCTTCACTTCTCACAACTTGTCTCAATGCATTTGGAAGATTCTCGATTGATAAAGCCTGGGTGACGTCCAAAGTGTGTGTGTGTGTCTGTGTGTTTGTGTGTGAGTGTGGTGTTTGTGTGTCTGTGTTTGTGTGTGATGTGTGTGTTTGTTTGTGTGTGGTGTGGACGTGTGTGTTTGTGTATGTGCTTGTGTTTGTATGTATGTGTGTGTGCTTGTGTTTGTGTGATTGTGTGTGTGTGTGTGCTTGTGTGATTGTGTGTGTGTGTGCTTGTGTTTGTGTGATTGTGTGTGTGTGTGTGTGTGGGGGGGGGGGGGGGGGGGGGGGGTTGGAGCAGGTGTGCCAAGCTGGATCTGTCTAGATCCATCGTAACCTTCTCCCCACCTTTCACTAATATGCAAAGTTGTTTTATTCATTTTGCCTCAAGGCTAACATCAAACAAACAAACACACCCACACACACACACCAAACACACACACAAACACAAAGAAGGGAATTGAATGGGACAGAGAGACCAGGAACTTTCTAGACATGTCTGACCTTAAACAGAGTAAAAAACTGAGTACAAGTGCAAAGTAAGCAACTTACAAACAAGTAAATGAGAAAACCCAACTAGACACACAACCGCACACACACACACACACACACACAAACACATGTGCACACTTATATGAACAATGACACACACACATGCATCCTGTGAAAACGTGTGTGTGTGTGCGGCTGAACTCCATACACCCGGTGATGTATCCAAGGCGGGAGGTTATCTGTGAGAGCCCCTACAAAAACATCAAGCAGCCTTATCATAAGGTGTACACAAGGAAACAACTATCACTTGTGTGCATGCATGCATGTGTGTGTGTGTGTGTGTGTTTGTGTGTGTGTGTGCGCACTTTTATCAGACCTTTGGTTAGAACCAAGTGTCCAACAAATGCACTTTCTCCACTACACTTGGCCTGTCCTTCGACACTGATCTTATCATAACACTCCCCCCAACCCCCCTCCCACACACACACACACACTAACACACACACACACACATCTAACATCAACCGATCACAACTTTATCCAGTTGATCTGGCTTCTCTTCCTCCTAATGTCAGCCATTCTGGAGTCAAGAAGTGTTAGGTCTGTTACTCCTATGTCTGCTTCTATGTGTCTGTACTCGTCCCCCTCTCCCACCATCTCCCTCTGTGCATGTTTCAGCACCATGGACACCACCAGAGCTCTCATAGTGAAATGTCCAGGATGTGGACTCTGTCTGTCTATTTGTCTGTCTGTCCGTCTGTCCCGCTGTCTGCCTGTTGGTTTGTCTGTCTGTCTGTCTGTCTTTTTGCCTGCCTGCCTGCCAGCCTGTCTGTCTGTCTGTCTGCCTGTTAGTGTCAATTTGTCTCTCTGTGTGTCTGTGTGTCTGTCTGGGTAGTTGTTTGTTTCTGTCTGTCTCCTCTCCCTCCATCCCTCTCTTTCTTCCTCCTCTCCTCCCAATCACTACCCCCCATGTGTCCAGACAGCAGGGTTATAATCACTGTAATGTGTGTAATCACATTGTGATAATTGGGAAATGGAAGGGGTTTGGGGAGGGGTGGGGGTGAAATGTGGGTTTGGGATGGGCTCAGTGGGTGGGTGGGGAGGTGTGGGTGGGTGCAATGATAAAGAGAGAGACACAAGCTGCCATTGATTTCCCCCCCACCCCCACCTCTCACCTTCCCCTCCTCTCCTCTCCTCCTCTCCTCCGCTGTGCTGATAGATTATAATGATCTTTAATTATATCTAAATATAACGTCTGCCGCGACGCCATCAGCTCGTCTCCTTTGCTTCTCCTCCTCCTCCTCCTCCTCCTCCTGCTGTAGACCCGGCATCATTAGGAGGGTCATAAGGAGAGCAGAACCAGTCCCTCAGAGAGATGGAGGGATGGAGCAAGACAGAGAGGGAGAGAGAAAGAGCGGGAGAGGGAGGTTGGGAGGGAGAGAGGAGGAGGGGAGTGGAGGAAGAGAGAAGCAGAGAAGCAGAGAGCGAGGGAATGAGGGAAGGTAAGATAGAGCAAAGGGGGGGAAGATGACTGTCGAAAAAAGATAGATGGACAGAAGACGGAGAGAGCGAGTTGGGGGTGATGAGGGGGAGGGAAGAAGCGAGGCTGGGGTCGGGGTTACTAGATGGTGTCATTTACAACAAGGAGTTAATAGGAGTGCTGGAGAGACCTATCTGCAGCCTCATCAGCAGACAATTAGCCAGCAAGTCTATTCCTTCTCTCTTCAGTCTCCCCCCTCTCTCAATCTCTTCTCCCTCTCTCCCTCCCTCCAGAAGACGCATGGAGAGGGAGAGACAGAACTGGGTGGGGGGGATGGTGGCCCAGATTTAACAAGGGGATGAAAGCAGTCAGTGTTAACGTTTCAAAATGGCTGCTGCAGGGATGAGTTAGTTACTCGTTTGCGTCTAGGGTGCGGGACTGTTTAGTGACGGTGCCCGTCTCACTCTTAATGTGTGTCTCTTTCTCTCTCTGTCTCTCCAACACTAACCATCTCACTCCAACATATCCACGCGCACACACACAGACACACTACCACACAGACACACACACACGCACACACTCCTGAAAACAAAACCACCTCTTGTTTTCCAGACTGCAGACAGATTGAAGGTAGATGGGCTCTCAAGAGAGAAGGGTTTGGATTATCTTGTTGAGGCACACACACACACCCACACACGTACACGCACACACACACCTTGTTGATAAAACAATAGCCCCTCTTCTTCCCTGCTGCAATGTGATCTGGGACCAGACAGGCTGCCAGGTGTATTAGCCACACTGCTGTGGTCAGTATCTCAAATGAACAGTCATTGAACAAGCCCTTGAGTAGCGCTGTCAAGCCACAGAGGAGAGAGGGGAGAGAAAAGGGAACAGAGGAGATGGGGAGGAGAGGAGATGGGGAGGAGAGGCGGGGGCGAGGGTGGGAGAGAGGGTGGAAGAGGTGGAGAGAGAGGAAAGAGAGAGAAGATGGCGGGATGGAGAGAGAATGAGCAACAGAGACAAAGATAGAAGTGAGAGAGGAAGAGAAGAGCGGCCGGGTGAGGAGTGAAGAGAGGGATGGGGAAAGTGGTAGAAAATGATTGGGAGAAAATAGGAGTCCACACAGGGGAGGCTAGACAGTTAGAGTGTCTGGAGAAAAACCTGGCCGTCTTATTGATTATGACCTTAACCATCGGACACACTACAAACTCCCACACATTGACTCTGCAAGTCATGAAAGAGAGTATCTTTCACTCATTTGGATTTTGAATGCCTGGTTGTTTGCATGTGTGTGTCAAGGGTGTGTGTTGTTGCGTGTGTTTGTATCAGGCTTAGCCTAGCCCTAGACTATTGTGCCCGTGGAGCCCCACAACTCAGAACATCTGCTTCTGCATCTTCTCCTCCCCTTCTCTTGTCCTTTCCTCCTTCCTGTTCTCCTCCTCCCCCTATTCCTCCTCTCCTCCGGTCCTCTCCTCCTTCCTATTGTCCTTCTCTTCACTTGTTCTCATTTCCTCCTGTGCTCTCCTCTTCCATCGCCTCCTCTTCCCCTTTCTTCACTCATCACACACACACACACTGTGTGACACCACGAGAGGCTGGGTGCTGGAGGGCAGATATGTCCCCCTCCAGTGGCCGAGGTCATGCGGGACTACAAACACCAATGGTGGCCACTGACCTGATTTCCACACAGGAGGGTAGATTGGCTCTACAGAGGAGAGGCAAGAGAGAAAACGGTGAGAAGCGTGGATCGACGGGCCTGATTGCAGCAAGCTGGGGGAAAGTAAAACTATTTTGAGTTTTTTTCCCCCTATATTTTGTTTGTTTTACGAGTATTATGTTTGTTGAGAATCCTGAGTTACACCTTCTTCTTTGTGGCAACTGTAGACATTAAAAGTTTTATTTTTTGGTTTGAAACCTTACTTTGTGTTCTCCTTGACAACTATGGCCTGACACATTGAGTAACCGCCTCTCATGGTGTTACATTAAACACACACACACGCACACAAACTAATACAAACACACACATAAAAACAAACAGGCAGAACATATTGTATGCTAGCAAAAGAAAACACTTGTCATTTACCAACACATCATAACCATCTGTTGACTTATTCATTTATTTTCATGCATTTTTATGTGTCTATAAATTGTGCAAATGTCAAGCATCCCTGTCTGTACGTACACAGGAGACTGGCTGCACACACACTATCTATAACACCTGACACACTTGATCCAAGCACTGGGACTTATGAATGCGCCTCCTGTTGCTCGCCGCAGCATTTGATTGTTCCCCTGCTCCCACTGTATCACCAAACATATGATCACATGACCTCCCTGATGTCTACTCCATGTAAACTTACAGTGGTTGGCCATGTTTGCAGAACATGTGATCAGGCCAACAGTAGAGCACCTCGCTCATGGGTCACACGGGAAAAAGAGAACATTGTGGGACAGTCCCATGCCACTCTCAGGTTAGAGTAATTGAGATGAGGTTTCTTCAACGGCATGGTGTGTGTGTGTGTGTGTATGCATGTGCGTGTGTTAAAACACAAGGGGATAGAGTAAGCTGTGTAATTCAGTCTCTGTGGGATCTGTAGGAATCTGCAGTTGCATAAACGCATTAAGTCTGTCTCCACTGGTACTGAAGAGATGTTGTAAAACTGATGATCATAAAGAACTCAGGCCTGGGGGGTCTTGAAAGAGGGATGAGTGAAGGAGGGAATTATGAATAAAAAGGTTACGATGTATGCCATCTTTCTCTCTCTCTCTCTCTTCCTATCTGTCTCTCTCTCTCTCTCTTTTTCAGAGGTCTAGATGTGAAGTTGGGTGCTTTAACAATGTTTGAGAAGACACTGGGGTGCCAAATGATCTCTTCATTTTTCTTTCCTTTTCCCTCTCCTACCTTGTACATCCCCCCTCTCCGGCCTCTCCCAAACTCCCCCCCCCCCTTCTCCGCCATGTTACTCTGAGTAACTCACCAGCAGCGGATGTCTTCAAGCTCTCTCTCTTTCTCTCTCTCTCTCTCTCTCTCTCTTAAACACACACACACACACACACAGAGACTCAACTAGTTTAGCATTTCCTTGTCTTATTTTTATGTGTGACAGACAGTGTCGAACTCAGACCAACTTCAGCTGCTGAAACCATTAGAGAAAATTGAAGGGAACAGCTTTGCTGTTCCCTTCAATGTGGTTAGCAAACAATGTGGTTAGCAAACAATCTGGAATATAACATGTCCATAAATAGCTTTGCAGCAGTTGAAACAAAGTCGATACACACAAACACACAGGTGCACACACGCCATAATGTAATCTTCAGAGTGAATTTTCTCCCTTTTTATTACGTTAGAATAAAAGAGGGAAGAAAGCGAGAGAAAAAAACGAGTGACTTTGCTCTCATTTCTTTTTTAGTTACTTTGGGTCTGACTGTCCCTGATGAGGTTATGACTTCATTAAAACGGCACAAAGATCATAAAATACACACACACACACAAATTATGCTCCAATTGAATGAAACAAGTTGGCATAAAAGAACAAAACTGTAAAGCAAAAGAGTGATAGAAAGGACAAAGGAGAGAAGATTTGATTCACATGTTTTTGTTTTCAGGAGGGGGGGGGTTGTGTAAGTGTGTATGCATGTTGGAAGGGGTAATGTGTGTGCGTGTTTGTATGTGTGTGTCTGTGTGATGGAGTCCAATGAATCACTGAAGGGATTGTAAATGAAACGGTCCAGATGTTATTAGACTCACTTTGATGTGCATCAGTATTCTAGGATGGCTCACTGTTGTGTCTAGGCTCTGTCCTCGCTTCACCCGAATCACACACACACACACACACACACACACAGACACAGACACGCTTGCAAACAACATTGCATCTCTTTCAAATTTAACTTTTTGTTTTTAATATATTTTTTATTTATTTTTTTCTCTCCCTTTTTATCGTTTTCTCAACTTTACTGTCATTGCTCATCGCTCATTACTATCCCTCTCTCTCGTTCCATTCCTTCATCCCTCTCTTTCTTCTACCATTCTTCTTGCTCTGTCTCTCTCTCACACAATCTCTTTCTCACATTCATAAGTCAATTATTGACTACAGAGAGCCAGACAGGGAAACATTTCATAATCACTTCGGTTTCAGATGTCATTTGATTGGTCAAGAGGACGGAAGGCAGCCTAATGAGTGATGAGTCACTCAGATGTAGCCATCATCATATTTAGAGACCGAGTGATTGGAGCAGATCATTATCCTTATGAAGTCACGTCAGCAAAGAGAGGACAAACGATGGAATAGAGGAGAGGAGAGGTAAGGAGAGAAGAACAGAGGAGAGAAGAGGAGAGGAGAAGAAAGCAGAGCAGAGCAGAGCAGAAAAGGAACTAAGCCATTCAACATCAACGACCATCGAGTCAAATGTAAACACCACAGCTGGATTTGAACCTCCTGTGTTCACGGAACTCATGCTGACTGAATACGGGTTATTCTGCAGCACCCCCTCCCCCTTGGGTGCGAGTGGGAGGTCAGAACTCCCTGTGGTACACTTGACTCAGAATAAATGGCCTTTTGGCGAACTGCAGTTATTGTATGCGGATTCAGATAGAAAAGCACAACTGCGTTGGTCCCCGAGTGGTTCATGGAAACAGTGCAGCAAGCACGGCTGTTGTTCTCTCCACGTCCCCCTGTGTGTTTTTTCGATGCTGCACTGTTGTCATGAACCACTCGGTGACCAACGCAGTTACCAGGAACGTTTCCTCTGTCCTCTGGTGGTTCTCTCCTTCTTTCTAGCCTCTTTAAGTTTGTCCACATGTCTCACTCTTCTCTCTCTCTCTCTCTCTCTCTCTCTCTCTCTCTCTCTCTCTCTCTCTCTCTCTCTCTCTCTCTCTCTCTCTCTCTCTCTCGCTGCATGCCAGCCTTTTGGAGAGGGATGAATAGGGAATGGGTTGCCTCCTGCTTTCACCTCACCTGCCTTGGTGCCCACCAAGAGTACCCACCCAAGGCAGGTGGGTACTCTTTCTCTAACTCTCTCTCTCTCTCTTGTTTGCTCTGTTAGGAGTCTGTTGAGTTACCTGGAGGTAGGCAGAGAGAAAAGGATGGGAGGAAAGGAGAAAGAGATGGAGAGGCAGGAAGCACATCCCTCCAGATGGGCTAGTTCTCCATGCGGTGTGTGTGTATGTTTATGCTTGTGTGTGTGTGTGTGTGTGTGTCAGCATTAGTGTGTGTGTGTGTGCCACAGCCAGGAGCACACACAGCACAGCCCCTGACAGCTAACCCTGGACCTGATATTAACATCAGACATCCACGCTCTGAGACGGGAGCGCCTTCACACAGCTGATATCAGATCTGTTCAGTCACTCACCAGCAGACGCACACTTACAAACCAAAACACATTGCCTACATCTTAGTTTCTCACTTTTGCAGCATTGCACTGGTCTTCAGAAGACATAGACTGCAGCCCTCTATTTCACACTTACACGTACACACACACAAATAAATACATACTGTATATACTTTCTTACACAGGGGAAGTAGAGAAGTTGTCCATTACTCCATGCAGTATCATTTACATTTACATTTTTACATTTAGTAGACGTTCTTATCCAGAGCGTCTTATAATATGTACAGGGACATTCTCTCCGAGGCAAGTAGGGTGAAGTGCCTTGCCCAAGGACACAACGTCATTTTGCACGGCCGGGTATCGAACCAACAACCTTCTGATTAATAGCCCGACTCCCTAAGCGCCCAGCCATCTGACCCCATTTCCTCAGTTTCTTTTGTGTGCCTACACAGGACAACTAAGTCTACTCAGCTCTTCTTGCCCCCCCCTTCCCTTCCTCCCTACCGCTCCATATCCGTTACCATGGTAACTGTTTTCAAGGCCTGAGTACCACCCCGCCCTCTGTATCGTCCCACCACTCTCCCTCCTCCCTCCCTTCTCCTCTCTCCTTCACCTCTCTTTCTACTCCCCATGCTCTCTCTCTCTCCCCTATCCTCTCCTCCACTTCCCTCTCCCTCCCTCCACCCCCTCCACTTCCCTCTCCCTTCCTCCACCCCCTCTCCTCCCTCCGTCCGCGATTTCTCCTCCCTCCATCCTCCGCCCCACGCTCTGACTGATTCATTCTGGAGTGAAGAGCTTGGGCTATGATGCAGTTCTTATTGGTTCAGTTTGTGTGTGTGTGTTTGTGCATGTCTGAGTTTTGTTTACGTGTGCGCGCGTGTGTGTATGTGTACGAGTGAGTGAGTGTGTTGCTGAGGAGGGGTGCAGGATTCCACTTGCATTTTTGCAGGAAAGATTCTGAAATTCACACAATTTTGTTTCATAAAAGAAGAAATGAAAACAAGTATCAGCACTTTGACAGAGAAAAGCATAGAATCATACACACACACACACACACACACACACATGTACTCTAGCTATAACATTGCTTTCTCAAGCAGACAACTCACAGACACACAGAGATACACACACACATGTGCACCACACAAACCTTAGATTGCATTAACAAGCACACAGCCACACATAGAGAACCCACTCTCTCACTGACAACATCACACTCCCTGGCAAACTTTGACTTGAGGTGGTGTAATGTCTCCTAGTTTCCATGGCAACGTGCGAGGAGCATCCAGAATGAAAGTAGCATTCCAAAAGAGAACACTGCCCCCCCACGACCACAGTTTGCTGAGTCACACCCCCCCATACACACACACACATCCTCGACCCGCAACCCTCTCTCCAACACCGCTCTCCATCCATCAACGTGAAAAGTTTGTCGTTTCTAGACCTGTGCCCTCTTTGCTTCGACACGCTCCCCTCATCTCTCTCTCTCTCTCTCTCTCTCTCTCTCTCTCTCTCTCTCTCTCTCTCTCTCTCTCTCTCTCTCTCTCTCTCTCTCTCCTCTCCCTCTCTCTCTCTCTCTCTCTCTCTCTCTCTCCCTCTCCCTCTCTCTCTCTCCCTCTCTCTCGGTCTCCGCTGTCAGCACCATGAACTGGGTGACTCTTGGAGGACTAATGGTCATTATAAATGATCAGAGAGCAGGTCAGCTCCGCCACATTCACAAATACGGGTCGACTGATTCCTAATCAATACAAGCTAGTGATCAGTCATCCTCTCAGATGCTTACAAGTTCTTGACGGAATCCTTTCACTTCCAGGATAAGGAAAAGTGGGAGTAACAACTGATTGTGGGTCTGCCTGTATGACCTCAAGCTACAGTCTTACGCCTTTGGTGAAGGTGTGTGTGAGTGTGTGTGTGTGTGTGTGTGATGGCTAAATGAGGTGGTGAAGAAACATGTCAGGGGATTTTACTCACACACACACACACACTGGTGTGCAATGTTGCATGGACTGCTAATAGAAATGGACAAGAGAAAAGCAGAAGCTGTCAACCTTAATTGAGACAAATGAAGGTGGTTGTGATCAAGGGAAAAGTAGCATGCTTCAATGTGACTTCATCAAAGACACAAGATGGACATGGTTACTGTATTACGGTAGCCACACACACACACACACTTACACACACATAGTACACAAACACTTTAGTAACCGACCTCAAAGCTATTGGAAAACATACACAGCCACACAGACTTTTTTCAGAAGAAGAAGAAGAAATTAGCGTTGCCATGATCCCTTGATTTGCAACCTTGTGCTATTGAACATCCATCCACACCATCCTGACCTGGGCAATTAGGCAACAGTTCTGCCAGTGCCCCCCGCGCCCTCCCCCCCCAGGGATGGACCCCCACACTGGTCATTACAGCTATCCACCCTCCCCAGACCACAGCACCCCCCTCACCCACCCCATCTTAATCTGTGTAATTGCTCCCTGTTTGGAGCTGGAGAGGATGAGGAGCGTTCGCCAGCACAACAGCTAATGTGTTTGACCCCCGTTGGTCAATAGCCATATGTTATCTTGATGTCAGGATAAGACTCTAATTAGAGCAGAACGCTCTTGGAATACACGATCTATAACTATCCATCAGGAGGTGGAGAGTGGAGAGCGACGGAGGGATGGTAACGAGGAAGCGGAGCAAAGGAGCATGCCGTCGACGTGGCCCCTCAGAGGAGGGTTTGAATCATAATGGTGTTGGATATGGTACACAGAGGCTGTGGAGAGGGAAAGGATGGCAATAAAGGATGTAAAAACTCAATTGTATCTCTCTCTCCCTCTCTTATTTTCTCTCACTTTCTCTCTCTGTTTCTTTCAGTGTGTTGGCCACACACACGCACACACACACACACACACACTACCACCCGCATAATATAGCTCTCTCTTTCTCTCTCTCCCTCTCTCCCATTCTCTCTGTCTGAAAACAGCACCATCTTCCACTACATTAGCTGGAGAATGAGACTGAGCTGCTTGCTCATGTCAAAGCATAATACTATTCATAGACAGCTTTAAGTAAAACACTGGAGATTAAGCAGTCAAGCAGAGATGGATGAGGGGAGGAGGAGGAAGAGGAGGAGAAGGGGGGAGAGGAGGAGGAGGGAGAGGAGGAGAAGGGGGGAGAGTAGGAGGAGGGAGAGGAGGAGAACGGGGAAGAGGGGGGAAGAAGAGAAAGGGGGAGGATAGTGGGGAGAGGAGGAGAAGGAGAAGAAGAGAATGGGGGAAGTCAAGGTAGAGGAGCAGGAAGGAGAAGAGGAGCAGGTAGAGGAACGAGAGAAATGAAGAGACACATTTACCTGTAGGGGGAGCTTTATCAGTGTTTGGGGTTGGAGTACGGAATGGGTTGTGGCAGGTACGTTTTCACTGGTGTGTGTGTGTGTGTGTGGACTACAGGTAAATGTAAGTGTGTGTGTGTGTGTGGACAGGGGGTTCTCTGAGTGTATTTGTTGCTCTCTAGGAGCTGTTGGGTGAGAAAATGAACACCCTGCACTTGTTTTGGTGAATACGTTGCCGCTGCTGTGTGTAAGTGTGTGAATGTGTGTCCATGAGTGTGTTTTCGCTCTAACTGTGTGTGTAAGACTGTATGACACTATGTGTGCGTGTGTGGTTAAGAGTGTGTGTGTGTGTGCGTACGAACGTATGCGTGTATGTGTGTGAGTAAGAGTTTGTGTGTGACTCCGTGAGCGTTTATTAGCTGGCTCAGGCACCCACTCGCTTTTAAAAATAGCTGCCTCTTCTCCACAGGCTGTCAGCAGCAATGAGAATATAAGGAGTTCCACTGAGCACAGGGCTGCATCCCTAAAACAATGAGGACTGGAACCAGGACAGGGGTGGCAGAGAGGACAGGTTCTCGACAACCGCTAAATCACAGGTTGCGCACGCACACGCGCACACACACCACACACACACACACAAAGGACAACAACTTCCCAAATCACAGCATGCTTT